>NC_083768.1:42320890-42326862 GCF_963514075.1 Conger conger | reverse complement strand
GGAGAGAGGAGGGTGGGAGTGGGGTGAGAGGGCCAGAAGGAGAGAGAGGGATAGAGGGAGGGAGAAGGGGGGACAGAGGAGTGTGGGGGGGTGAGAGGAGAGAGAAGGAGAGAGGGGTGGAGATGGAGATGTACATAGATGGAGGTGGAGAGGTTGTATTTAAGAGTGAAGGAGGCTGCGGAGAGATTGGGAGGTGGTGTAGAGGGTAACGGGTGTGTCTGTGTTGCAGGACCAGGTGAAACAGCTGGAGATGGACCTGGATGAAGAGAAGACCAACGCTGAGCTTCTAGAGGACCGCGCTGCCCGCAGCCGGTGACAGGTACTGACCGCACCCCGCCCAACACCCTGCTCCACCTGACCGCACCCCCGCCCAACCCCCCCAATTCACCTGACCGCACCCCCGCCCAACCCCCTGCTTCACCTGACCGCACCCCGCCCAACCCCCCGCTTCACCTGACCGCACCCTGCCCAACCCCCTGCTTCACCTGACCGCACCAAGACCACACCCTGCCCACACCGTTTCACCTGACCGCACCCCAACCGCACCCTGCTTCACCTGACCGCACCCCAACCACACCCTGCTTCACCTGACCGTACAGCGGTCACACTCTGCTTCACCTGACCACATCCCGCCCGCACCCTGCTTCACCTGACCACACCCCGCCCACACCCTGCTTCACCTGACCTCACAATGACCACACCCTGCCCACACCCTGTTTCACCGCCCGCACACTGACCGCAGACTGGGCGTGTAGCCCACCTGCTCTGCTCAGTTCCACTGAGCCGCTGTGCTTTATAGCAGGTTTAAGCCCGTATCCGCAATGTTGCCAAACCCTGACTGCGCAACATCAAATTAAGCCACATTTATGATTATTGGGCAATAAAAGTGCAAGAATGCATGTAAAACCAGGATTATGCCTGTGTACAGACATGTCCTGTCCTCTTGAGTCAATTTCAAAATGCTTTTATTGACATCGCGTATCGCAAGTTCACTCTCCGCCTCTCTCTCTCTCCTCCTGCTGTCTCCCCTTCTCCCCCCCTCTCTCTCTCCCCTTCTCCCCCTCTCTCTCACTCTCTCTTTCCCGCCTCTCTCTCTCCTCCTGCTGTCTCTCCCATGCCCCCCCTCTCTCCCCTTCTCCCCTTCTCCCACTCTCACTCTCATCTCTCTCTCTCTCTCCCTCTCTCTCTCGTTCTCTCTCTCTCCCCCTCTCTCTCTCTCCCTCTCTCCTCTCTCCCTCTCTCCCTCTCCCTCTCTCCCTCTCTCTCCTCCTCTCTTTCTCGCTCTCTCCTCCCTCCCCCCCTCACTCTCACACTCTCTCTCTCTCCCTCTCTCTCCCTCTCTCTCTCTCTCAGTGCAGTGTTAATGTCTCTCTCTCAGTGCGGTGTTAATGTCTCTCTCTCTCCTCTCTCTCTCTCTCTCTCTCTCTCAGGTGGGATCAGTTGAGGTCTGAAGCTGATGCAGGAGAGGTCCTCCAGGCAGGACGTGGAGGTGGACAAGAGTGTCCTGGGAGAGAGAGACAGGTACGGTGTGACTGCGCTGGGCCTGGGCTGTGACTGTGCTCTCCTTCATGAAGAGCTCATCCCAGACCAAGTTCTGTCTTCAGGGCACGTGGTAACTAGTGGCTACTGAGTGAGATTCATGTTCAGACTCAAGAGAAAACCCTGTGGAAACAGCTGGTGTGACCCTGCCCTGAAACTGAATCTGAATCACAGGCAGTCCTTCTGGAAGCAGCAGTGCCCTGTTTCTTCATCTCTCTCCATCTCTCCCTCTCTCTCCCCCTCCTCGCTCCATCTCTCCCTCCCTCTCACCTCCCTCTCCCGCTCTCCCCCGTTCTCTCCGTTAGCTGAAGGAGCTGAGGGGCCGTTTGGCGGATATGGAGGGGCAGATCCGCCCCTCTGCGGGGGTGTCCCACCTGGAGGTCAAGTTCAGGAGCTGGAGGACCGGCTCCACAGCGAAGAGAGGTACACACCCCTGTGTATGTTACATGTGTACACCTCTCTCTCTCTCACCTCTCTCTCTCTCTCATCCCTCTCCTCTATCTCTCTGTCTCTCCCTCTATCTCTCTCTCTCTCGCTCCCTCAGGGAGGTACACATACCTGTATATACAATGAGGTCCGTATGTATTTTGGACAGTTGGTACAATTTCTGTTCTTTTGAGTCTGTACTCCAGTACATTGGATTTGTACAGACTGCACTGTACCTGTGTGTGTGTGTGTGTGTGTGTGTGTGTGTGTGTGTTTTTAATGGGTGTGTCTGTATCAGGGAGAAGAACAGTCTGCACTCAGCTCAGCGGCGTTTGAGAGGAAACTGAAGGAGCTCAACATCACTCTGGAGGAGGAGAAACAGAGACACGCTGGAGAGAAGATCAGGTACACACACACACACACATTACTCACACTCTCCCTCACATACACACACACACACACACACACACACACACACTCCTCTCACACACACACACTCCTCTCACACACACACACACTCCTCTCACACACACACACACTCCTCACACACACACACACACACACACACATTACTCACACGGCACACACACACACACACACACACACACTGCACTGCACACACATGTATAAACCACAAGCTGCGCTGTACTAAAACAGGGATATAGTTGGGTGCAGGGGGGACATTGTTATGTGTGGTGGGTACAGGGGGGATGTGGTTGGGTGCAGGAGGAATATAGTTGGGTGCAGGAGGGATGGAGGGTGCAGGAGGAATATAGTTGGGTGACAGAGGGATGGAGGGTGCAGGAGGGATTGTGGTTGGGTACAGGAGGGTTGGAGGGTGCCGGTTTTGACAGACCCCTGTCCCAGCTGGCCCTGCGGGTGAAGGCCCTGAAGAGGCAGGTGGACGAGCGGGAGGGGGAGGTGGAGCGGCTGGAGGGCCTGCGCAGGAAGGCTCTGCGGGAGGGCGAGGAGCAGCTGGAGCAGCAGGAGGTGCTGCAGGCCCGCGTCTCCGCCCTGGAGGCCGAGCTAAAGTGAGTCACGCCCCTGTCAATCAGCCTGGCCACCTGTCAATCAGGCCGGCCCTGTCAATCACGCCAGCCTCCTGTCGGTCACACTGGCCCCTATCCCACTGCATGGTGCCGTGCAGTACCGTATGAGACCACCAGGGGGGCCCCTGGGGAACCCACTGTTACAGCTCTGCTTCATGCTTTTATTTACATGTCACTTTGAAATACTAAAGGCTGAAGTTAGTTCTATATTTGTGTTATATATATATTTTTTTTTTTCGAATTGGAAGGTTGCTTGTTAAAGTAATTAAAAACTCAAATGGATTCTGAATCGGTCCTAGTTTAGTCTGTGTAAATAATGTGGCACTATAACATGTTTTGATGTTAACCTGGATGTCGACCTGACGTTACCATGATGTTGCCCAGTCATTACCCTAATGTTATCCTGGCATTGCGTTGACCTCACATTGCCCTGACGTTACCCTAACATTACCCTGATGTTGCGTGACCTCACATTGCCCTGACGTTACCCCTAAACGTTACCCTAACATTACCCTGATGTTGCGTTGGACCTCACATTGCCCTGACGTTACCCTAACGTTACCCTAACATTACCCTGATGTTGCATTGACCTCACATTGCCCTGACATTACCCTAACGTTACCCGAACATTACCCTATGTTGCATTGACCTCACATTGCCCTGACGTTATGTTGCCCCTGACGTTACTCTAAACTCACGTTGCCCAGACGTTGCCTAGACGTTGTCCTGATGTTGCCCAGACGTTACCCTAACGTTACCCCGACGTTGCGTTTCCAGGCGGAAGACCCAGCTGGCGCGCCGCCCCCTCCTCAGCTCGAGGAGGACGAGGGACTGGACGACACGTCCAGCATCGCCTCCCTGCTGTCAGAGCGCCACCTGCAGACCAGCGCCTGCTAGTGCGCCCGCGAGACCGAGGGAGGGAGGGAGGGAGAGAGAGACGGGGGGAACAGGGTACAGAAAGGGAGGGAGAGACTGGCGCTAGGTCTCCCGCCTCCCTCTACACTGACGGACAGATGAAGGGTTGCTCTACGCTCGCTGCACAGGTCATTTACTTTAGAAGTGCTCCCCCTGCTGGCGAGACCAGGACGAGTCCCGAGCGTGTGTTCACAACACTGAGATCTGGAGCCTGTTCTGCTGGAAAAAAAACAGAGGGATTTATGGGATTTCTCATATAGCGGCGCCTGATATCACAGCATTATCAAGGGGGAGTGGCTATCTGGGGGGAGGGGCATTCGGGCACAAGGTGCGTTGTCATGGCACCATACCCAAAAGGAGGCATTCACCAGAACCCACTGTCTCTATGGTGAGGCGCTGTGGCCCGAGTCAGTCTGGGACACATCAGGGTCGTTACGCAGTTTTATGGACACTCAGCGGTCCACTGCAGTGTGTGAGCTTTCTCACCTCTTAAACTTTGAGAAGAGGCCTTCACTGATACCAGCTGCATTCATACTCACACACACACACACACACACACACATACACACACTAACATGCACACTACTACACACGTGCACACACAGGAATGCAGTCACACACACACACTGACACACGTGCACACACAGTCCCAACAGATACACCAATATCTAAATGAAACGAGTCACCTTTTCAAATTTTGAAAGTACAGGCTCCACGGAAGACTCCGGAATCCACCAGCCTGGACACGTTGCTGGCCTTCACTGCCTTCAGCTTAGGGGCACTGAATGTTTTCTTACTGTTTCTACTGAATGTTGCTTTCCCTTTGATTGTACCCGGTTGTGTGTCTGAGTTTGCACACGGTTTTTAATGGAGATTTGTGTTATTTTTGACACTGCTGTGCCTTTCGATTCACTGTGCAAATGACACATGCACCTGCCTTACACGGTTACTCAGTAATGCAGGGTGAAGTTTTGATGTATATTTTTAATTTAGTACTCTTTCTGTCTCACTCTTCATCTCCTGTTACTCTCTTTTCACTTATCACTATTGTTCCCACCATCATACTAGCCCAGACTACATATTGCTGTCATAACAACCTTATGGCATGTCATAGCTGCTTTATTACTACCTACATAGGCTGCTATGTCACATTAACAGGTTGATTTTTTGCTTGATCAGTAATGTCATGCTTATGATGTATTTATGCATGTTTATGTCACTGTTACGAAGGGGTTATGCATGTTTGTCATGCTTATGAAGGGGTTATGCACGTTTATGAAGGACTCGTGACGTTAGACTCCGTGAAGGATGTTGTGTGTGCATTGATTTTTAGTTTTTGCCATCTTTCCCTCATTTGTTCTTTCTGGATTCATTTTTCTTCTGAACCTTCATACGTCTTGTCTTCCTCTCCCTTCCTCTCCCTCACTCTCTCTCCTTTATCTACCTCTTTCCCTCCATCTCATCTGCCTGTTAAGCTCCTCATTATCTTTCGCTCGCTCTCATTCTTTCTGACTTCTACACATTCCTAAATAAAATAACTGTGAATATTTTTCACTTAAGCCTTAATTATAATTATGATTTTATTCATGTCGATGTTATTGTTGTATAAAAAGAAAAGTATTTCTAAAATCATTCTGAAAACTATTATATGATGGATTACTATTCTGGTTCTTGAGTCCAGTCTGTTCTCATATTTGACCTGTTACAACCGAAACACCCTTTGAACCTTTTAGTGAATTTGATATTGAAGATTTGTCAGAATATTATGTTATATCCACATTGATGATGGTTGTTTTATTCAGTGTAACAGTGAGCAGTTGTACTTGCTGGAGAATGCTACATGATACAAGAGATTTATTGTGCATGCAGGTTAATGATAGGAAATGATTCTGCTTTGTATGGTAGAATGGATAGTTGACATTGTTTTCCTGCACATGTTTGGATATTCTAAAATGGTCAGTGGAACGCTTTGTATGGGTGGCCCTTTTTTAACATTACGGCGTTACTGTGTCTTAATTAAACTTTGTGTATCAGACCAATGAA
>NC_083768.1:42265890-42310890 GCF_963514075.1 Conger conger | reverse complement strand
TCCATTTTGTTTTAAAGAAAAGACTGCCCGGGCGAGAACAAATGGGGGTCCAAATACAATGGCCTGACTGTCACGTCTTGCTGGACAAAGCGAGCGTAGCCTGGCTGAGGTGCCTGGCTGGGACCCGGAGGGCTGGTGGGGTAGCCACAGGGAGATCAGATCCAGGCCCTTCACCCCACATTGCTCAGTTTAATCAACTGTAAGTCACTTTGGATAAAAGGGTTTCAGCTAAATAACTAGTATAATGTGAAAAAGAAATGTGGGACCCTTTTGTATAGCCCATTTGCTCATACGCCTCTTCCAGTGCTCACACATTCAGGGGCTCCACTAATATTTTTTCTTTTCCTTGTTTTTAAAAAAAAACCTCAAAGCTGAAAACATTCCTTGGCGGTTGCGGGCGGTTTTATGTGACTGGTGTTGCTGTCGGAGCCCTCTCTCCTCTGAGGGAGATGGACGGGGGCTGACGGTGGGACTCGCTGCCAGGGCGCAGCTGGGTGAAATCCTCAAAACAGCCTCCGTCGATCGCCTGCCTCCATCGAGTTCTTCTTCTGTGGTATCCTCGGGTGCTCCCGGGAGGACTGCGTGGAAACTGTAATTTTAGGAACTGAAGCTTCGCTGAAAAAGGAATTTCACAAAGGTTAAAAAAAAAAAAGTAACGAAAGGTTGTGTTTCAACTTGAGCATGCGTCTGGTATTTGGCCCTGTAAGCGTGCACGCGTGCACACACACCATCACACACACACACACGCGCGGGGCGCACACAGGCATGCACAGGCACACACACATACGCGTGCATACACACAGGCATGCGCAGACACACACACACAGGCATGCACAGACACACACACAGGCATGCACGGGCACACAAGCTTGCATCACACATGCACATGATTGAATATCATTCTGACAGTTTATTCCTTCAACTCTTATTTTCAGAAGCTTTTCTGTAACAAGAGAGCAAAGTCCAGACATTCAAGTGTGTTTGTAGGTTTTATTTCCAACCAATTAGTCTGTCTCAGTCTTTTAACAGCTTAACAGATTTTGACCTGAGTGTGTGTTGGGCCCAATAATGCACTAAAACAAACACACACACACGTGCACACACTCGCCTGCACACATTCGCACACACTCACACACCCACACGCACACACACACACACACACACACTCACGTGCACACACACATGCACACACGCACTCACTCACGTGCACATGCACACATTCGCACACACACACACACACGCACACACACACTCACTCACGTGCACAAACACCCTCACCCAAAACAAAATTCACTCAACCCTATGACTGCCTAAGAACAGGGTCATTACATTACATTCCATGTCATTTGGCTGACGCTTTTATCCAAAGCGACTGACTTACAGTCAATTTAGACAAAGCAGGAGGCAATCTGAGCTTGGCCGAGGGCATCTTCAGTCCCGGGGGGATGGCGTATGTTTGGCTTTCAGTTTGAACCAGTAACTCTGCCTCAGTGTTCTAAACAGTTGTGTATATATAAGGTACAGTATACGCCAGAGCTGGTCCTATATCAAACCGCAATGGAATGTTTCCACCAAGGCTGTGTACACAACCCGCAGGTGTGTCGCCCAACTTGTCAGCTCAAATGAATAATAAAATGAAAATGTCTGATCAAACGACAGGGCCGAAGAAGGCAGAACGACAGGTCTTTGAGTTCGTGTCTGAAATATGTTGTTTACTGTGCGCTAAATATATGTGTGAAGTTTTACATAAAAATACTGTTGAAAAGTATGAAAAGATGTAGAAGATTACATTCTTGGAGCCCATTCCCTTTGGTATCTTTGAAGCTCAGTATCTCAAAGGCACTGAGAATGCAGACAGATAATCCCAAGTTCACCATTAGCGGAAGTTAGCGCTCAGCGGTGCTGAATTGGGTTGACCCTCTCCTCTCCCCTGTAGCAGAACTTACAATCACTTATAAAAACCTATACACCGGCAAGACCCACTACTTCGGGACACCTGGCACCTCCCCCTCATCGCACCTGCACTTCTCGGTCACGACTGCTGTCTGTCCTGGCCCCACGGTGGTGGTTCGTGGTGGATTGACCTTCCTGTGGATGTCAGAACAGAAGAATGTCTGACCACTTTCAAACGCACACTGAAGACTCATCTCTTCAGGCTGCACCTTTCCCTCCCTACCTCACCACCATGATTAGCCTTGTATATTTATATTTAGTTATATATCGATATTGTTGTGTTGTATTAGATATTATATAGTTGTACTTGGGATATTCTAGCTGCCAACCGTGGTATGCTATTTTGTAAGTTGATGTATTCTTCAAGGCTTCCAATTGCATCTGTATGGTCAAGCTAGGACTCGGAACCCTACTGTCCTCTAGGGTCCTCTTCACACTTGTTCCTGTGTTTGATCTGCACTTCGTTGTACGTCGCTCTGGATAAGAGCGTCTGCTAAATGCTTTGTAATGTATGGTAATGTAACGTAAAAGTTAGCATTCAGCAGTGCTGAATTGGGTCGGCTCTCTCCTCTCCCCGGTAGCAGAAGTTAAGTGCTCAGTAGTGCTGAATTGGGTCGGCTCTCTCCTCTCCCCGGTAGCAGAAGTTAGCGCTGAGCAGTGCTGAACCTGGTCGGCTCCCTCCTCTCCCCTGTAGCACCTGTTTTGGGAGTCTGCTCTACCTGTTTGAGGAGTCTCGGCTTACCGGCCCGCTCCGGCGGGGCTTTGTGTCCGTAAGCCTGGCACTCGAGCGAGCGGCGGAGCGGAGGTTAGGTTTCCGGAGGAGGAACGCGCGCGGTCGTGTCCCCAGCGGGCGGGGCCGTCTCCCGCGCGCTGCGGAAAGGAGCCGGGAGAATAAACACGACCGCCGCGGAACGCAAAAAAACACGTCTCTGGCGACTAACCCCTCCCCGCGCTGTGTGTCTCAGCCCCCCCCCGGGGGGCTTTGGGTACCCCTCGAGGACCGGGTCGGGGAGAGCGGGGCATATTGTCACAATTTTCACTTATTCTCACATTTCTATGGGGCAACACATCACAATGGAATGAATGTCACTCCAAATGAAAGGATGGAGTCTCAGGCACATATTTTGTATTCATTACATCATCGTATCTTCTTTCATTACTTCAACTGTTATAGACAGTTAAGTAGAGGGTGTGCACTTATGACAAGTTGCCCCATCAGTGGTAACACTATGTGGAGTAAGTTGTCACATTGACTCTTTAAACAAATAAGAACAATCGTTGTGAATATTGATTGTTTTTGTCAGGCACCAGAACACTGAACCCAAGAGCAAGACCACAGAAGTTAACGTTAAAGTCTTTATTAACTTCAGAGCAGTTCAGACAAGCAGGGGTCGATAACCAGCAAACAGTAATGCCAAAGATTAGGCAGTTCGTAAACAAGAATCCAGGCAAAGGTTTGGTTTCCAGGCAAACGGGTACAACAAGGACAATCCAGAGAATAGTCAAGGTCACAGGCAAAGGCTCAAAAACAAACCAACAGTCCAAACAGAAACAAAATGCAAAATCCGAAAAGCCAAAAGTCCAAACACAGCGTGTCAAATCAGAACAAGAGGGAAATCCAAAAAACTAGTCGAAAACAAAACTGATCGCACGGGAGATCAGACAGAAATAAATACTGGAGAGTATGGCTATCGCCTCACAGCAAGAAGGTCCTGGGTTCGAATCCCCGTCGGCCGGGGCCTCTATGTGTGGAGTTTGCATGTTCTCCCCGTGTTTGCGTGGGTTTCCTCCGCGTACTCCAGTTTCCTCCCACAGTCCAAAGACATGCAGGTTAGGCTGATTGGAGAGTCTAAATTGCCTGTGGTTGTGAGTGTGTGAGTGAATGGTGTGTGTGCCCTGCGATGGACTGGCGACCTGTCCAGGGTGTATTCCTGCCTTTCACCCAATGTATGCTGGGATAGGCTCCAGCCCCCCTGCAACCCTGTTCAGGATAAGCGGGTTAAGATAATGGATGGAGTATGGCTATAGCACATGACAATATGGCAACAAATGAGACAAACAGAGGCCTACATACAGTGCCCTCCATAATGTTTGGGACAAAGACCCATCATGTATTTATTTGCCTCTGTACTTCACAATTTGAGATTTGTAATGAATCAGATTTTAATATATTTTGATTTCACCATGTAGAAATTACAGCAATGATCGGCCTGTAGCATAGTGGTTAAGGTAAATGACTGGGACAGGCAAGGTTTGGAGTTTGAATCCCAGTGTAGCCACAATAAGATCCGCACAGCCGTTGGGCCCTTGAGCAAGGCCCTTAACCCTGCATTGCTCCAGGGGAGGATTGTCTCCTGCTTAGTCTAATCAACTTTTTTTATTTGTATTCTCTGATGTTTTGACTCCTGTAGCACTTTGAGATTCTCGAATGGAAAGTGCATTATAAATTAAATCCATTATTATTATTATTATTATTATTATTATTATTATTATGTTACTCTGGATAAGAGCGTCAAAATTGCCAAATGGCAATAATGTAATGTAATGTACACTTGTACACTAGTGCAAATCTCTAATTGTGGAGTACAGTATTTATTTACAAATAAATACATGATGGGTTTTTGTCCCAAACGTTATGAAGGACACTGTAAGTGCCTGTGGATGGTCGTAAACTCCACAAACACACCTGCTGCATGGACACACGGGCTCAAATCGTTCATGCGTGTACACGCATTCAGTCCCTTCTGTGTATAACCACCCCCATCCTCTCCCTGTGTTTTCGGGCTTTGCACGTTTTCCGTAGAAGCAGTTCACACGGACACGGTTACTTACATAAGGAAGCATCCGCTGGTTGCGTAACCCATATCCTGAAGGATTATTATGACGAATTGCATTTTTCTGCTGACATTATGTATGGAAACTGTCATTTTCCTACTTAATTACAGTAGTTCTGGTGACCATTACTACACACACACACACACACACACACACTGATTTATGCGTCTGTATATGTCTGTTTTTTCACGCGTAAACGGGCTTTTGCGGTGATGTGTTTCAGGCTCTCAGGTCTGCGGAGTTGACACAGTGTGAATACACACAAACACACACACACACACACACACACACAGGTGCAGTCTAACACAAACCGTTCATTCAGCCCTGATTCACACCGGTGACACACGATCGCTGGGAGCCGACAGGAGAGTGTGAAGCTGGGACCGCAGCCTTTTAAATTATTCAATTATTCAATTATTAAAGCGTAAACGAGCGAGTACGCCCGGGTAGTGAGGCCAACCGATGCCTAAACCCCTCATCTACTCTTTCACTCTCTCAGGAAGGACAGGGCACCCCCCCCCCACCCCCACCCCCACCCTCAAGATAGAGAATAGAAAAAGACTGTACTCAACACGACACGCGCCCCCGTCCCACGCACACACACATACGCACACACACACATTACATTACAGGCATTTAGCAGACACTTTTATCTAGAGCAACATACAATGAAGTGCAACACAGGCACACACACACACACACACACATGCACACACACACACACAGGCACACACACACACACACACTTATCCAGAGCGATGTGCAGTGTGTAAGGACGGGGATGGGCGGAGAGCCAGGAGCGAACTAAAGGTAATACCTAGTAAGTACTAATCTTATATTAATACCACCGAATCCCGGGAGATAGGGGAACAGGGAAAACACAGATACGGAAGGCTCTGACTTCTCCCGAAATGGGGAGGAACAGAAAAGAACTCGGAGACACTAGAAATAATAAGTAACGCCCAAAACGGCTATCAGAAATGAAAGCGACCCTTTAAAAACTGGGCGAATAACCCAACCAAAATACGTGCTGAAAAGCGAGCACCGAAAACCCCAGCCCGGGGAACAGAAATAAAAGTACAACCTAGCAAAAAACTAGGCACGAAAATAAAGAACCATGAGACTCAGCACAGGAAAAAACTCAAATCAAAATACAATTACCGGGGACAACGTCCCTCACCCAAAGGCTCACACGAGCACGAAAATAAAAGAGAAACCGAGAACCTTTAGGAAGGCGTCTGCTTGTGCACACTGCACTAACGAGCTGAGTGCCTTCCTTACCTTTTTCTTTAACCAGAGAAACAAAACCACACCAGCACGATACCTGACTCATTTGGTTACCGAGTCTACCGCGTGCTTTACCAGCTTTGAGCCAGAGCGAACAGTGGACACCAAAGCGTCTACCGACTGTCATAGAGTGCTTTAAATACCCTCTGGAGGTAGGCTCTCTTGGCACTATGCTTTAAATACCCTCCGGAGGTAGGCTCCCTTGGCACTAATGAGGGTGAAAATAATAAAGCCTACTAGGTACTACCTCCAAACCCTGACACAGTGAAGTGCAAATCAAACACACACACGCACACACACACACTCATACATACACACACGCACACGCACACACTCACACACACACACACTCACGCACGCATGCACGCACGCACACACACACACTCTTATCCAGAGCGATGTACAATGAAGTGCAAATCAAACACGCACACACACGCACGCACACACACATGCACACACACACACACACACGCACCCCAAGGAAACTCACCTCCCCTCAGAGAAAAGCGACACATTCATTGGTGTTTTGGCTGTGTACTCCAGCACATGGAATTAAAAAATTTTAAGTTCGAAAATTTCGGGGGAGACTTAAAAAAAAAGGGGCTGTAATTCCTACCGAGTTCACAAAAATGTGTCGCTGTCCAAATACGTACAGTGCACTTGACAACTTGTATACTCACAAGTAGGCAAGTGTGCTGATTTGGACAGGACCATTGACACCTCGCGGCCTGTTTAAGGACTGTCGTTCCCGCATGGCACCACCAGGGGGAGCCGAAGAGGAGCAGCCAGCCGGCTGTCGGGCTGATGCTGTGGGCTGGGTCCTGCCAGTCTGTGAGCAGGCTCGCGTGTTTCACCTTCCTGGGAAACGCAGTCCCAGCCTGAGTCACGCAGCAGGGCGTCTGCTCCACAGGTAGGTGAGGTGCGCTGGAACGTGTGCGGTTCCTCTGCAGACAGACGGCGGAACGAGGCGGCAGCGTTAGGGTTTCGACGCGCCGAGGGGGGGGAAGATTAGCCCCGAGTTCTGAGGCTTTTGCTCGAGTCCGGACGACCCCCCGACGAGGACCGCGACCGTGTCGAACGGCGGGACCACGAGGTACCAGACTGCACCTGCGTGGAATGTTTCGGGCTTCAGGGTCTTTAGGACGGGTGTGTGTGTGTGTGTGTGTGTGTGGCTTTCAGCTCGTCAGACTGGGCGAGGTAAGGGATAATGATGAACGCTGGAGACTTCTATAGCCCTAGCTCCGTCTGTGTTTTGGTAAGAAGAGCAACAAGCAAGTTTTTATATGTTAAAAAAGTATAAGTATAAATATGTATCTACAGTAGACCACGGGCCAATGGACAAATGACACTCCACTTTCTCGGTATCATATTGTATGCCTTCAGATATTGAGTGTGTAGAGTTAGAATCAATGCATTGGGTTTAGACTTTGTTTTTGTTTAGCTTTTTTTTTTCGAGGCATGTCTTTTCACTGTCCCCAGAGGAGTCGGTGGTGCTGTTGGTTTCTCAGGGTCGATAGCGTTAAGTGGCCTGCTGTTCTGGACTATGATGTGGCGATGACTCATCAGAATTATCTGTCCATTATGTCCATTATATTATATTATTATATTATATTATATTCCGGGCTAATGGTGCTGTAGTGCTATTACAATGTCACTTATAGCTAACAAGCCTTTACTTTAATGTCTTCCCAAGCTCATTCCGTAAATATGGACATGGGGTAGTATTTAGTTCAGAATATGAGTGAATAAAACTGGATATTGTTTTGGGGTTAAGGTTGAGCACACCTTTGTTGGGATGCCCGGGTTTAGTTTTTGGCAGCTCAGTGTTGGATGCTGACTCTACTGTTGCAAAACCCGGCTGTTGGATTATCCATTGTGCAAAACGTGGCTTTGACAAAAGCCATGGGTACAGTGAAGATTACATCCTTGTCTTTCCCTTCCAAAGAACTGCGAGCATTTGTCTTTGTTTGTCAGCGCAAACACATGTTGGCAAGAGATTGTTTGAACTTGCCAAACTGCATTCGTGAAGTTAAGAAGGGTAAAGAATAAATAATAATTTTTTTTTTAAAAACATCAGAATCAGAATCAGAATCAGAAACCAAAAAAAATAGGAACATAGATATATAATAAGGTGGAATGTGATCTGGGTAAAAATAAGTAAATATATATAATACAACATAATGCTGAAGCGGGGTATATGAAGTATTGTTAAAGTGCAAAAAATAAAATATAAATAAAATTTAAAAAATATTAAGTTTATGAAGTTTTATGGGGGAGGGATAAAAGTCTGTGACAATGGGGACCCTTGGGCCTTGTTGATGAGGCCAGCTGCCGATGGGTAGAAGCTGTTTCTGTGGCGAGAGGTTTTGGTCCTGAAAAAAAAAAAAACCTCTCGCCACATATATGCACTTATTTCTAAGGTATATCGTGCTGGAAAAAAACCAGCTCAAGCTAGGGTTTGAAACAGTTGGTAGCTGGTTCACCAGTACAGACCAGCTCCATATTCAACATGCTTTGACCAGCTCAAGCCAGGTTTTGAACAGCTGGTAGCTGGATTTTACACCAGGGTAGTTAAGGACACAACTAGATCGAATAACAAAAGCGGCTTGAATCAAAGCCAAAGTAGTTAAATGGAGGCTTAGTCTCTGACGATGGAATGGAATGATGACATTCTTTCTGTCTTGCACACGAATGGCTTCTGAACAAACGGGACAACAAATAGACACTTCCTTAATTTTACCGAAGTTTTATCTACACTCCACAGAGTACCGATGAAAAGCGGAAAAGAGTAGGGAGCCAATCCAGCGGTAAATCCTGTCGCGTAATGACTCGTCGTTGTTTTAGTGCCGTCGATAAACGCACCCGTCCCGTACATTCTCCTATGTTCACCTGTGCGGTAAACAGGTTTTAACTCGTCGAATGCCTTTGATCTGTGCGAATTATCTCATCCCCAGTGAAAGGCTGTTGATGATCACGTAGCTAAATTGGCATGCCAGTAACATTACTGTACAGCACATGTCCTTGTGTTCGTACTTTTCACAGCGCACAGAGTAAGCAAGATTTGCACAAATTCAAATTCAAATGTGCCAAGTCAGGTCATGCGCATGTTTATGTGCACGTGTATATAAACGTCTCCGAAAAAGAGGGAACGAGTGTTAACCAATCAAATTGAAGTCTGGGGTTGTTTAAGTTCATTACTATTTTTTCTCCTTAAACAACAATGCATGTTTGGCTTGTGGCCATTCTTAGAATTTTTAATTATCTAGCTAATGTTTAGTTTTAGTGGCCATGTGCTAACACTTTCTCCTGTTAAGAGAACATTTTGACCAGTTTTGTAATTTAGTTTCTTCTTTTTAGGTAATTGTTTGCGATATCGTACAGTAAGTATTTACAGTACTGTAAGCAAAGTGTAAACATGGGTACAAGTATAGCCATTTCTGACCAAGTGTGTTTTAAGAGGGTAAATAATCCGTCTGAACGCAGGGTTCCCCAGGACCAGGGTTGGGAACCACTGTACTTGCATGTTTCTTTGCAGTTGAACATGTTATGTAATACGATATGAGATTAACATTCCTTTATTACAAAGGTTGCATCCTTTTCACACATGGCTTTGCGGGAGATCTTTCGGTAGGTCCCTTAATCTTCGAAAAGGCCACCATTGTCTCCAAATGTTGAACTGACACACGTCTGTCATGAACTTATCTGAGAAATTATGAAAGCAACTCAAATATTCTTACAGAACAAAGAGAAAGTACAGCCTCGTTGGTTGTTTTTCTGTAACTCTCACAGACCCTGAATCTTTAGAAAATGGCGACGGGTTGATAATCTCACGATTAGCCCATGTCTGCTCGTTTCCCCTTTCTGAACGTCCTTATTTAAACATGCAAACATTGTGTGTATAGGTGTAGAACACACACACACACACACAGATGTGTACAAGTGCAGAACAGAGAGAGAGATGTGTACAGGTGTAGAACATAGAGAGAGGCATGTACAGGTGTAGAACAGAGAGAGATGTGTACAGGTGTAGAACAGAGAGAGAGAGATGTGTACAGGTGTAGAACAGAGAGAGAGATGTGTACAGGTGTAAAAAAAAGAGAGAGAGAGAGAGAGAGAGAGAGAGAGAGAGATGTGTACACGAGTAGAACACAGAGAGAGAGGTGAGGTGCTGTTTTATCTTCGAGCAGGATCCGCGTACTGAATACGCACGTAATGGATAAATCATTTGTAATGGGATTGAGCTCTACGAGTAACCTGAGGGCACATGCTAAGCTAACAACAATGCAGTGCTATAATTTTGCAATCCTTCGTTTAATTAGTGAGATAGTGACAAACAACCCTATAATGAGTAAGCAATTTGTATGGTTCAGTATTGATTTGAACCAATGAACCATTGAAAAATAAATCTTTGGGTGAAGAAAGATGATCTCATTGTGAAAAAAACCGTTCTCTGTGCGTGAGGACATTATGACTCTGAGTGTGCACAGTTCACACAAGCCTTATGCGTGTGCCTGCGTGCATAGTAATAGTTATATCTGTAACAACAACAACAAGCGCTCGGCTATTTTATTATTATTATTATTATTATTATTATTATTATTATTATTATTAAGAAGAAGAAGAAGAATATAATGGAAAAAAATGCTGAAAATGATTATAAATTAATACCAAAAAATAACGCTGTTGGCCCTTCGAACAGGATTAGTTGTTTTTTCTCTTTTGTTTGGGAGTAGCCTGTCATAATTAGCGAATTTGTTGAAATAATGCGTCCAAATTTCTAAATAATAATTATCTCACTCATTCTTTCTCTCTCTCATTCTGTCTCTCTCCCTCTCTCTTCGCTTGTTTGACGTGTCCATGCACGCAGTATGATTAAAGCAGGCGGTTTCTCTGGCTAGACCATAACCTGGAACGCAATGCGAGAGAATTAATTAAAACAGCCTTTTAATTAAAACAGACCCGATTCCTGGGGAGCCTGCTGGCAGGTCAGTGTAGCAAACTATGGAAAACTCAATGCCATTAATGTTCACATTCCCCGGAACATATTCATAATATTGCGCCCTTCCTCTACCGAGCCGTAGGCCGGAATAATCACGACAAAGATTCTCCTGTTACCAAGCAACACACCAATAAACAATCGAGTTATTACAGCTGTTACCGACAGAAGCGGGTTTCCCTAGTGACTGAAACGGAATATATTTTTACATACCACCCATTAATACGGATGTACATTATTCGTGTTATTCGAGTACCTCGCTCAAGGGTACAACGGTCGTGCCCCACCTGGAAATCCAAACTACAAACTCGGAATTACAAGACGAGTTTCCTAACCATTAGCTACCGTATCTGGTGTTTACATCGGCAGAGTGGAGACCTTCAGCAAAACTGGGTGTAATATGCAGTCTGGTTCATGCAAACGCGAAAAGAAAGGGGTGAAACTTCATTTTATGGCGCTAAGTGGCGCAATGTGCAGAAAGGGAAGGACTGGTTCTGATTGGTATCGTTTTTGTACACGCAATACAGAACATAAATTTGAAGTGTAAATTGTGGTGACTTACTAACAGTATAAACTATAATATTGTGTGTGTGTGTGTGTGTGTGTGTGTGTGTGTGTGTGTGTGTGTGTGTGTGTGTGTTTTCATTCGTGTGTGTGTGTGTGTGTGTGTGTGTGTGTGTTTTCATTTATGTGTGTGTGTGCACCAGCATGCATGCACATACTCCAAAACAACAGCCATTATGCTTCTGTCGGCTCAGGAGCCTGGCCTGTTTCGCCAGGTGCATATGCATACGAATCGCCCCTCTTTGTTATTTAGTGTTTTGTGCTTTGGACAGGAAGGTATTAAGAGCATTAGAAACATTTTGAGTGCGTGACAGAGAGAAAGGAAGAGGAGTCATTATGAAAAAGAACAGCATGTCGCCAGGTGTTTGGAGAACAGGCCTAATGCCTGGGGCGATCTAAGAGCCACACGTCACTCTGCGGTTGAACGTGAACACACACAATTACTCGCAGATATCTGTTTTTCAGATTCAAGTAGAGTAATTTTCATCAAAAAACATTCTGTACGCATTGTTCTTTTTTTCATCGCAGGTTCCCTTTAAAAAAAAAAAAAGAACCGTAATCCCCTTTGGGGAAAACATGAACGTTAAAGCGGGCGGAGGCAGTTGGGGCGTGAAGGTGATTTTGGATGGAGTCACCGCCGTTGGGGTGAAGTTGAAGTCAGGGGGTTAATGTAGAGTCATTGGGGAGAAGGCGGAGCCATGCGTTCGAGGCGGGGCTAAGGAGTACAGGTGCGAGAGATACGTCAGTGCTAGCATTAGCCGTAACGCTCATAGAAATGAATGGTAGCAAAAATTTCGATTTGAAACGTCGTTAAGGGGGCTACTTAAACCCTGATAACGATGATTTTTGAGGTGTGACAACAAATATTTATCCAGCTAAAAAAACTGTTTTTGACATGATGTTCAACTTTTGCCGCTGAAACATTTGCAACAGAAGTCCACAACATTCTGCATCTCATTTTATCTGAGTTAGGACCTGAGCCACAAAGTGCAGCATTGAGATGCTAAGCCTGCACTACGATGGTGTTATGCCATCATCCATTGTGTCTGGTCATGTTGACGTATCTCTAATGAAACAATCTCTGGTAAAGGCCAGCTCGCACAATGATAACAACCACGACGGTGACAAACGATGTCCTTGGAATTACTTTCAACATCCAAATTTCCAGGGTGTCATGTTAAAATGGCAAATGGCATAGCTGAGGGGCTATTTACTGAACATCAGTGTGGATACTCATATCACCATCTTTATAGTTATGGTTCTAGTTCTAGTTCTTGGCGTGGATGCTCACATAGTCATTATAGTTATGGTTATAGTTATAGTCTTAGTATGGATGCTGACATCGTTATGGTTATAGTTGTGGTTATAGTTATAGTTCTTGGTGTGGATGCTCACATAGTCATCATTATAGTTATGGTTACAGTTATAGTTCTTAGTATGGATGCTGACATCGTTATGTTTATAGTTGTCGTTATAGTTATAGTTATTGGTGTGGAAGCTCTTGTCGCTATGGTTATAGTTGTGGTTATAGTTATAGTTCTTGGTGTGGATGCTCACATAGTCATCATTATAGTTATGGTTACAGTTATAGTTCTTGGTGTGGATGAGTCTTAAGAGTCATTGGGGAGATGACGGGGCCACGCGGGGGGTGTGGACAGTGAAGTAGAGGAGGGTTGGTTGAAAGGGGGGCTGCTCCAGTGTCATTGGGAGAATTCGGGAATGAAGCAAGCCTGTCAGAACAAGGCAGGAATTCTGTCTGGAGACGGTCAATCAGCCCTTCATCTTCTCCGACATAACACATCACAGCTGCTAACTAAAATATGTCCACTAAATGGGGTGTGTGTCGCTCTCCGAGTGTGTGTGCGTTCATGTGTGTGTGTGTGCATGTTTGTACATCAGGGCTATTTAACGTCGGTCCTGAGGGACCCCTGTGGTCTTTAACTTGATCAGTTAAATCATTTTCTTGTGTTGTAAAAATTGTGGCTGGAACAAAAAGCAGCAGGCTTAGGGCTACTCCGGGACCAACACTGAATACCCCTAGTGTACACGCATTTTTTCCATTTTCTCCCCGCGACCCACCCCCTCCCAATGGGGAGTTATGTAATATGTCTTATTTCCCCCCCAAACTCCGGTTCCCATAACTCATCCTAACACATTTCTGCTCACTGCTCTCCGCTGCCTCTGGTTGTTTTCCTGGGATCTGAGGTTTTACCCCCAGCGGTCCGCTTTAACCCCTAACTATGCAAAGCTGCACCCTAATCCTGTTTTTACTGCAACATTCGCGCAGTAACTGTCACTCTTTTTAAACGATATTACGATATTATTTTCTCCGCCCAATGAGGTAATGCCTGCCTGTAGTCAGTCAGTATTATAACCGAAAGCGCATGTCATTAATGGTAACAGTCAAAACTGCTCTGAGTGACTATAGCCGTCTCACATGGTTCCACCGTCAGTTGCTCTAGCCGTTTTACATACAGGTCTAAACCTCTACGTAGAGGATTTTACAAAACATTGCAGTGCTCTTCACAGCCTAAAAACCCCCAGAAAAGCAGGGGCTTACTCCTGCGGAATTCCCCGTGTGGATCACAGGAAGAAGCCTTGGGCGGCTCTAGGGTCTTTGCGTAGTGGTTATGGCAAATGACTGGGACATTTGCCATAATAATATCCGCACAGCAAGGCCCTTAACCCTGCATTGCTCCAGGGGAGGATTGTCTCCTGCTTAGACTAATCAACTGTATGTCGCTCTGGATAAGAGCATCTGCCAAATGGCAATAATATATTATATATAATTATACCTGGTTATGGGTATGCACTTTGCACTTTGTTGTACGTCGCTCTGGATAAGAGCGTCTGCCAAATGCCATTAATGTAATGTAATGAGGAACCAAAACCCTGGAAGGCGTAGGAAAGTATTTGGATCCCAAACAATGGCTATCTGACCCGGGTCTGGGTTGTATGGGCGGGTACGGGCAGGCTGGAGGCCCTCCTGTCATGCGTGTCTGGTCTCGGATGAGCTGGCCTCGTTCCCTTCATCTGTCCAGTCCTCTCAGTCTCTCCCAGCTCTGAGTCATCAGCCAACCAGGCCTGCTCCAGTGACTCCACCAGACCAGTCCTGTGTGCTCCGGTAGACCTCAGTCCTGGCCCCTGCGTTCCCGGGCAGAATTACCCCTCTGATCTCAGCGGGGGTTAGGCTCCTCTGTTGTCTTCTGTGTCCGCTGTGGCATTCTGTCTCAACACGGCGTCTCTTTGGGGGTTTTTTTGTTTTGTTTGTGATGGCGACTGTGGCAAAGATAGACAAAATCATCTCAGGAATTCTTTCTTATTTATCTCTTCCCATCTGTTTTATTGCCTCTCTTAAACTACTGGCTTGGTATCCACATTATACTGTGTGTGTGCGTGTTTATGGTTGTGTGTGTGTGTGGGATTCAGTGGGAGGAAGCTCTTTTGAAGCTCTTTTGAACTTTATATCAGTACTCCCTCGTCTTTATTGGATTATTACGACTTCTAACGATAATGATATGTTGACATAGTAATGACAATGTGGACAATTACAACCACACATGCCCAGACTTGTGTATACACACACTGACATAAACACACATGTGCACACGCACACGCACACACACACTCGCATAAGTGGCACATGCACAGTCACGCCCACACACATGTCCTTACACAAGCACACACACACACACACGCACAGAGCTCTGTAATGAATGTGTTATTACAGTGCAGAGTTGGGACACACCTGTGTGTATGGGACAGCAGTATAGAGTGAGAGAGAGAGAGAGAGAGAGAGAGAGAGAGAGAGAGAGAGAGAGCAAAGGCCATAATATGCCGTCTCCACCTTAAGGGGAGTGGGTATAATGATCATTTTCATCCTCATCATTGCTATCTAGAATCAGGAGAGAGAAAGAGAGAGGAGGGAAATAGAGGATCATCAGTGTGACTGAATGCAGGACCCTGCTTTAAACCCCTGCCTGTACAGACAAGCACAACACCTTCAGCACCCACCCCCCTGCTGGGTCTACAGAGGGTCAGAACCCTGCTGGGTCTTCATAGGGTCAGAACCCTGCTGGGTCTTCATAGGGTCAGAACCCTGCTGGGTCTACAGAGGGTCAGAACCCTGCTGGGTCTTCATTGGGTCAGAACCCTGCTGGGTCTACAGAGGGTCAGAACCCTGCTGGGTCTTCATAGGGTCAGAACCCTGCTGGGTCTTCATAGGGTCAGAACCCTGCTGGGTCTACAGAGGGTCAGAACCCTGCTGGGTCTTCATTGGGTCAGAACCCTGCTGGGTCTTCATAGAGTCAGAACCCTGCTGGGTCTACAGAGGGTCAGAACCCTGCTGGGTCTTCATTGGGTCAGAACCCTGCTGGGTCTTCATAGAGTCAGAACCCTGCTGGGTCTACAGAGGGTCAGATCCCTGCTGGGTCTTCATTGGGTCAGAACCCCTCTGTTCCGGGGCCCCCGCGGGCAGACGTGCCGGGGTGTGTTGTGCGCTGGGCGGTGAGGCTCACAAACAGAGATATAATGATGGTACAGTGTGATGAGGGCCATGTGTTGTGTGCAACAGCAGAAATATGTAAACACTGGAGACAGACGTTCACACACGCAGGACAGCTGGGGGCGCTGATCCAGCCAGAGACGGACAGGGTTATGTAACCTCCGCCTCGCCTTCGCTCTCCTGCTCATTCATCTGGGTTTTCCGTCTGTTTTCTGTCCTCCCTCCTCCTTTCTCTCTCTCCATCACATTCTCACTTCATCCATCAGTGTCCTTTCAGTACCCCTCCCCCACTGCAAAAAAACTACAGTGAGTCAATCTCATTTTTGTCTTATATTTGGACTTGAATTCTTACTTCTGTAACTTTTTTGCTGAATAAGACCAAAATATTGCCAATCAGGTGAGACAGTTTAACTCATTTCAGAATTTGCCAATGGGATAAGACATCCATCCATCCATCCATTATCTGAACCCGCTTATCCTGATCAGGGTCGCAGGGGGGCTGGAGCCTATCCCAGCATACATTGGGCGAAAGGCAGGAATACACCCTGGACAGGTCGCCAGTCCATCGCAGGGCACACACACCATTCACTCACACACTCATACCTACGGGCAATTTAGACTCTCCAATCAGCCTAACGTGCATGTCTTTGGACTGTGGGAGGAAACCGGAGTACCCGGAGGAAACCCACGCAGACACGGGGAGAACATGCAAACTCCGCACAGAGAGGCCCCGGCCGACGGGGATTCGAACCCAGGACCTCCTTGCTGTGAGGCGGCAGTGCTACCCACTGCACCATCCGTGCCGCCTGGGATAAGACAACTTCAAGCAAACAGTAACAGTAACAGTAAAAAGCAAATATTTAAAATCTCATTACGAAACTACAACTGGACGTTCTGGATGTGATGCTTTGACTTATGCACTTGTAATTCGCTTTGGATTAAAAGCGTCTGCCAAATGACAAAAATGTAAATGTAAATGTAAATATACTTTTTGCAGGCACCCCCCTCCTTCTCTCTTTGTCTCTCTCTCTCTCCCCCCCCTCTCTCCCTCTCTCTCTCTCCCTCCCCCCTCTCCCTCTCTCTCTCTCTCTCTCGCTTCCTCCCAGTTGGTCAAACGAGGACGGGACAAACTGTACACACTGTGACTCATGGAAACAGTGTGTGTGTGTGTCTCGTGTACGTGGGCAAGTGCTCAGTAAAACCACATATAATTTTAACTTTGTACACCCCAGTCTCCAGCACCCTCCCACAGGGGCACTGCAAGCCCTCAGAAGCACAATGGTATAGTGCTTACGAGCCCTTCCAGTGCCTTAAATCAAGATGTACTGTATGGAGTCTATACCGGGGACACTCTGTACGCACAAACACTACGCATCCGAGCCGGTTCTGGTTTAAATCCACGCCGTGGGGATGCGTTAGGGCGTTCCTGGCGCGCTCTGGTGGGTGCTGCTGCAGTACTGTACGTAGCTGAATGCCTCACTGTTTGACGGATGACTCAGACAGCCGGAATGTTCTGTGCCACGCTAGTGTGGATTCTGGATAATTCATTCTTGCGTTTTCTATCATAACATCCAAATTCGCGAGAAGCCTGCCACTCCTGGAAAAGGTTGCAGAATGGTCACAACACAAACACTGCAGAAAACAATTATCCAAACAAGTGTTCTTTCTCCATTGGTGAACTATCTTACCTCCTGATTGGCAATGTTTGTTTTATTCAGGGGAAAAAAAGTAAAATCAGCCCTGTCTCTCTGGAGCTCAGAGTTCAGTCTTTTTTGAGACATTTTTATTCCCCGCTGGTCCCCAGTGTCTCTACACTTGTTCCCCTCCCTCCCTCCCTCCCTCTTTCCTTTTCCCTCTCTCTCACTCTCCCGCCTCTGCTCTTTCCTCTAGCCCGTTATAGTCCCCTGCCCGCTCACACTTCTCCAAATCTCCCTTCTCTCGTTCACCCTCTCGTTCTCTCACTCTGCAGTCCCAGTTCTGTTTCTCTCCTCACTCGTTTTTCTCCCCCTCTCTCTCTCCCTCTCCTCTCAGGACGGGTGTAGGACTCTCAGGCTCACTCTACAGGACCGGGACCAGCCCGTTCGGACCCCAGAGCAGCACACGGTCAAGGTATGGGACCGCACTGCACCGCACGTTGACCGCTGGGTGGGTTTCCATAGAGACCAGAAACCAGTGCTGGAGCTGCATGCAGTGTTTCAATCAAATTATCTCCGGGTTCGGATTCTTTAGCTCTTTGTCTTTAAACTTTATGCAAGTATTTTTTTTTACTTAAAAATGAATCCAAGTGCAATTTGTACCTCTTCACAAATTTTGGACAGTTTCAGTTTCAGGTTGAATAATCGGCAAAACAAAGTCCCCAAAACTTAAAAATGAATCCAAGTGCAGTTTGTTGCTCTTCACAAATTTTGGACAGTTTCAGTTTCAGGTTGAATAACCGGCAAAACAAAGTCCCCAAAACTTGCAAACTAAACTTGAGGAAGGATGTGGATAGTGTCTGGGCGCGAGTGCTGTACTTAAGACCAGGTTGCACCGGGCACTGTAAAGGCTGTTTGTGCATGTTTAAATGTGAACGGATCACTAAGACAGCCTGTAATCCCTGGTTTCTGCGCTGGTCTCTGCGAGAGGGCAGCGAGGAGGAGCTGTCGGTGCAGGCGTCTGCCTCTTGCGTAAGGCCCTGTAATGGTTTTCCTCTACGGCGGAGGACAACAGAGGGGCGGATCCTGGCAGGGTTATGTAACCCTCAAATGGTTTTTTTCCCAAATGTTCCTCGCTGCCGCTTAAAACCGGGAACGCTGTGTGCCGCTCGGAGTTCCCCGGAATGCCGAATACTTACTGTAAAGCCATCTTCAAACGACAGAGATCATTATTTTAAGATCGTATTTAACGACGGCGCCCATTGTGTGCATACAAAACTGTGAAAAATTGTAGTTCGGTATTTCATGTAAATGCAAATAAATACTTCACTAAAGTATGAGATAAAGACTTTCTTTATTTCCAGAAATGCTCGTTATTCTTGTAATATTTCCAGGTTTTAACCCCAGAACACAACATAAGGCAGAAATATCTTGCGATGTATCTATGTACAGTACTGTGCAAAAGTCTTAGTCACCTGTATAACATTCTGTACAGATAAGATTCTTTCAAAAAATAATACAATGAAAATTCCTAAATAAACATTTTAGTAATTCGGCAGAATAGTTCAAAACTGAATCAGATCAATATTTTTGGTGACCACCCTTTGGCGTTAAAACTGCATCACTTCTCTGTGATAGCCAACGCTGTCCTGCAGTTCTATAAGACAATCAGCAGGGAGGCTGTTCCAAGCAGGTTCGAGAACTTGCCACAGTTCTTCTGCAGACTTTGGTTGGCTCCTTGCTTCTGATCTCAGACAGCCTTGATCACGTTTTTATGTAAAAAGTAGTCAATTGCTTACAGTAATATGTTACTTTTTAAAAATTAAATACAAAAATGTCTCTGTAAAATTAAATCTTTTGGAAAATGAATTTTGGAAATCTCAAATGTGTTCTTTTATACTAACATACACAAAAAAATAAACATATATATATATATATATATATATATATATATATATATAATAAAGTCTAGGGTGCCTAAGACTTCTGCACACTACTGTATATAAAACACATTTTGATAAACCTGTCTCTGACTTTTTTTCAGCCAATAGGCCAAGCTGTTGTTCAGCCACCCAATGAGAGACAACCTCTGAAGCCTGCTTCAATCAAGCCAACCGAGGAGAAGGTTGAGGTCATCAAGGTAGGTGGCTTTACAGCAGAATGAAGTGGGCACTGACTGCTATCAGTGCTCTTATGGTCTGTTATGGTCTGTGAGTGTTTGAGTGAACATGTGGTTTTGAAACTGCACTGTGTATTTGAGTTTCTTACCGTAACTAACAATATGTCTTATTGTGAGAACCAGTCGTTTATGTTGATCTGTGTTATGTAATGCTTTGTGCAGCTGTCACACAGATTTTGGGTGTACCTGGTTGTGTGTCCATCTGTGTACCTGTCATGCAGGTGTTCCTGTTTGTGTGTGTGTAACACTGTGTCCCTGTAATGCATGTGTACCTGGTTGTGTGTGTCCCTGTAATGCAGGTGTACCTGGTTGTGTGTCACTGTGTGTCCCTGTAATGCATGTGTACCCGGTTGTGTGTAACTGTGTGTCCCTGTAATGCGTGTGTACCTAGTTGTGTGTGTAACACTGTGTCCCTGTAATGCAGGTGTACCCGGGCGTGTGTAACTGTGTGTCCCTGTAATGCGTGTGTACCTAGTTGTGTGTGTAACACTGTGTCCCTGTAATGCAGGTGTACCCTGGCGTGTGTAACTGTGTGTGTACCTCTGGAACAGGTGTACCTGAAGGGACGCAAACAGGAACCAGGTCAGCAGCAGAATCTCAGGATGCTGTCAGACGAAGTGTCTCAGATACAGGAGGTCAGTGGGACCCCACTAACAGTGTCGTGATTGTGTGCTAATGGCTCCATTACTGTACACATGCTAATGGCTCCATTACTGTACACATGCTAATGGCTCCATTACTGTACACATGCTAATAGCTCCATTACTATACACATGCTAATAGCTCCATTACTATACACATGCTAATAGCTCCATTACAATACACATGCTAATGGCTCCATTACAATACACATGCTAATAGCTCCATTACTATACACATGCTAATGGCTCCATTACTATACACATGCTAATAGCTCCATTACTATACACATGCTAATAGCTCCATTACAATACACATGCTAATGGCTCCATTACAATACACATGCTAATAGCTCCATTACTATACACATGCTAATGGCTCCATTACTATACACATGCTAATGGGTCCATTACAATACACATGCTAATAGCTCCATTACTATACACATGCTAATGGCTCCATTACTATACACATGCTAATGGCTCCATTACTATACACATGCTAATAGCACCATTACTATACACATGCTAATGGCTCCATTACAATACACATGCTAATAGCTCCATTACTATACACATGCTAATGGCTCCATTACTATACACATGCTAATTGGCTAGTTTAACTGTCCTTCCCATATCTGTCTCTCACTTGCTCCATCTCTTCCTCTGTGTGTATGTACACGCATGCGTATGTTTGACATCTATTTCCCTCTCTCTCGCTCCTTAGGTGAGGTACTGTCTGAAAACACTCCGAGAACAAATGGCTGCCAGAAATAACAACAACAACAAGGTCGAGCACACGGTAAGGAACCTGTGTGTGTGCGCACGCATGTGTGTGTGCGTGTGTGTGTCTGTGTGTGGACTGTGTGTGTATGTGTGTGCGCGTGCCGTGTATGTTTGTGCCCTGCTGAAAAAACAGCTCAAGCTAGGTTTTGAAACAGCTGGTAGCTGGTTGACCAGTTCAGCCAATCTCCAAGCTTGACATGGTTTGATTAGCTCAAGCTACAGTATGTTTTGAAACAGCTAACAGCACTAGCTGACCAGCTCAGACCTAACTTATGACCAGCTTGACCAGCTCAGTTTTTAAGCTGGTGAAGCTGGCCTAGCTGGATTTTACAGCAGGGTGTGCATCTGCTCAGTTATACTAAGCTACCGAATACCATCCATCCCCTGGTTCCCATACTCTGAATTCCACCGCTGAGGAATCAGACTCCGCCCTGTTCCACATGCAAATCAGCAGCTTAGTGCTCACCATGGGCGTCTCCTCCAATGAGTAACAATGTGCCGGGAGGAAACAAACACACTGAGATGGCTCTATAAAGAGCCAGAATGGTGCCGGCCACCATTCACATTGCTGTTGTTTATTTGAAGACGCTCATCTTATCTTATCACTTGACTTTGATCCTGGATTTGTGAACTGACTCTGGGATCACAGTGTGCGTTAAACTCCCTCTAGCTGTAGACTCCCCCGTTCTGTAAGCTGGCGGAGGTCCTGTCCCTCTCAGCGGCGTGTGAGGAGTGAGTCACGGCCTGTTGGGGATTCTTTAACGGCAGGAAAACGGGTTTCCACACCACGCCCGTGCCAGCAGTCAGCCAGGAGAAATGTGGTCATATCGCTGAAGGGGTTTCCACGATAGCCGGATATGAATCCATATGAAATGGACTAAAAATGAATCCCTTCATTTTTAATGTTCATAGTCCATACACTCTCAGAAATAAATGTACAAAAACTGCCTAAAAATAAAGTGTTAACCCTCAAACTGGCAGCCATTTTGGAAGCCATCTTTAGCCCCTGGTATCTGTTAAACTATGCATGATACCAGGTCTAGAATTCTTTTTTATTTATTTTAATACATAAACACTGTCTGACGGAGGTATGGAGAAAATTGGAAACATAAGTGCAAAAAACACCTCAATACTGGTTGAATTTTAATGGAGAGATCCATATGTTTTTCAACTCATAGACTCACCCGGAAGTCTCTGGAGCCGAACGGCTGCTATACAAACACATATCTACTGCTACTGTAAACATCACGCAGCTACTGTAACCTGAGTAAACTGCGGACCATGCTGAACTTGTCTGACGGACGCTTCCAATCTCCTCCCCCTTTTCAGTCCCCAGCCAATGGCTTTAGCTTCGACTCAGTTGACAGCCAATCGGCCGCTCGCAGCGACAACCAGGAAGTGCCAGTGCCAGAGCAGCAGGTGAGAACTCCTTTCTGTCCGGTTACAGTTTTCATTCTTCCTGGGCATTTCCGGTTCCTTCACCCTCCACTCACAAATAACCAATCACTGCTCAACTACGAGCGGGATGTTCAGCAGTGTCCAATCAGATCTATGTATTTACAACCAGCTAGCCTTTTGAGCCTTACCGAGGTCTGTCGATGGCATCACGGCTAGCTAACTTGTGAACAGCTAGCTATAGATACATACCCTTAAAAGCTGAATTAAACATACTCAAGCATGTCATGTATACCTCCGCATACAAGATGCATGCATGTTTCTTTTACAAAAGTGTATTC
Organism: Conger conger; assembly: GCF_963514075.1. Classification (NCBI taxonomy): domain Eukaryota; kingdom Metazoa; phylum Chordata; class Actinopteri; order Anguilliformes; family Congridae; genus Conger; species Conger conger. Next base: position 42,287,778 of record NC_083768.1, on the reverse strand, counting down.
ACTGGTTAATTATACAAATACATCTATTTAACCAAATAGTGAATATAGTTCTGTGCTAGGGAACCGTAAATGCCCGGGGAAAGAAATATACGGCTGGAAGAATTGCACGCTACAACATCCCACCCACACGCGTTACCGGTAGCGGACCGCTCAAAGATGGCTGCCATTCTCACAGAAGTGCTTTCTTTTCTACTGGGTGTCCACACCTGCCAAAACATGTTGCATTTCCGCCAACGCGATGAAATGGCTGAGTCAGTGTCAGTCACAGACCTGGGACAAATACGTACTTGTTTTGGATTGAAATATATATTTCTTTCCTCGATTGACCTTGCCCGGTGCAATTGAGCCAACAAAGAGGACCAGAAGGCGAGGTTTGCACCATTTAATTGGTTCCAATACAAGTAGTAGTAGAAGTATTTGAATCCAAAACAATTATGGTCTGGTCAGTCTGAACACATATAGGCCCCCAAGAAACTGTATAACCTTCTCTCTCTACCACAAAATGGCTGCTTCCCTTTAAAAAACCAACGGGCATTTCCAGTAAATGACCTTACCATGAGTCTGCGGGTTGTAGCATGGTACATTGTGCTTCTAATGTCAGACTGGTATTAAAACACACAGTCACCTGACCCAGTGTCCGAGCAGCCAATCGGGCCTTATAGCCGAGACCGAGATCTCCGTGCTGATTGGGCGTCCCCACATGCCCCCACACTGGACAACGCCCCCCTCATCATTCCCCTAATCGGAGAACAGCCCACAGTCGCCATGGTTACATGGGCTTAACTCAGTTATTTGTACATTAGCCCGCTCTGTCTCTTCCCGCTGACGTTATGTAACACCACCTAACACCGCTGGGGAAAGAGGAACAGTGGGACATGTGTTTTGAGTTTGTTCCCCTGCCTCTGCGAGGGTGGGGTGGGGGTGGGGGCGGGTGGAATTGGGGGGGGTTTGTGGTCTCCTTTGTTCATGCTCAGACGCTTGGGTTGCTTTTAGATGGTCTGATGTTTAGTTTAGTTGCTATGGTGACAGCCGGGCTCTTTTGGTGACGACTAATCTGCCTTGCTGTATCAAGTTGTTCCATTCATTCTGGTCCAACTTTTCCTCTCTCTCACAACTGTTCTCTCCCTCCTTTATCCCTCTTTTCTTTCTTTCTCTCCTTTTTATTCCCCTCTCCTCCTCTATTTTCTCTTACCATTTACCCTCCACTCTCTCTTGCTTTCTCTTTCTCTTTATGTCTCCCTGTCCCCCCTCTCTTTCGCCCTCCCTCTCTCCCTCCCTCCCCCTCTCTCTCTCCCTCTCTCTCTCCCTCCCTCCCTCTCTCTCTCTCCCTCTCTGTCTCTCTCTCCCTCCCTCTCTCCCTCTCTGTCTCTCCCTCCCTCCCCCTCTCTCTCTCGCTCCCTCTCTCCCTCCCTCTCTCTCTCTTCCCCCTCTCTCTCTTCCTCCCTCCCCCTCCCCTCCCTCTCTCTCTCTCTCCTTCCCCACCCCTCCCTCCCTCCCCTCCCCTCCCTCTCTCTCTCTCTCTCAGGAATGGGAGGAGGAAGATGATAGTGCCAGGCTGAGGGAGGTGAGCAGGCGCTTGTTCTCCCGGCTGCAGGAGACGGAGCAGAGACACCACTCAGAGAGAGAGAGACTGCAGGTCAGTGTCGCACGCCCTGTTCTCTACACACACCCTGCCCTGTCCTACACACGCCCTGTTCTCTATACACACACCCTGCCCTCTCCTACACACACCCTGTTCTCTATACACACACCCTGCCCTGTTCTACACACGCCCTGTTCTCTGTACACACACCCTGCCTTCTACACACACTCTGCTCTCTACACACACACATACACACACCCTGCTCCCTACAGCCACGCCCTCTATATGTCTCTCACCGGGTTCTCTGTGCTCACATCCCTCTCGCTGCCTGCTCTAAAATAAGCAGCATTAGCAGGGCTGGATGAGTCAGCCCGTCATGCGTTTCCGGTGACTGATACAGGGACGGCCTGTAGCGTAGTGGTTAAGGCATGTGACTGGGACGCACAAGGTCGGTGGTTCGAATCCCGGTGTAGCCACAATAAGATCCGCACAGCCGTTGGGTCCTTGAGCAAGGCCCTTAACCCTGCATTGCTCCAGGGAAGGATTGTCTCCTGCTTAGTCTAATCAACTGTACGTCGCTCTGGATAAGAGCGTCTGCCAAAATGCCACTAATGTAATGTAATGTAACGATGATCCGTGTGGTTCCCGGCCCCGGCGCGCAGGAGGAGTGCGGGCAGTACCAGCAGCAGCTGTCGGCGCAGACGCAGACGCTGCAGAGGGCGGAGGTGCGGGCGCAGGTGCAGGACGAACGCGTGCGGGAGCTGCAGAGGCTGCTGGCGGGCATGCAGCGCGAGAGCGCCGCCCTGGAGGACCGGCTGGGGCAGCGCGAGCAGGAGCTCAGCCAGCTCCGCACTGACCGGGACGGCGGCAGCGATCAGAGGTGGGTGGGCCGTCGCCACGGAGACGCTGCAGAGGCGGGTGGGCCGTCGCCACGGAGACGCTGACCCGCACACCCCCGCGGCTGGACAAAGTGGGTTCTGTGTCGGAACTGCACGAGAACAAATGTTGCGGGCGTACAAATTGTATTGAATTCGGTTGAATTCAGTATCGCATTATCACCAGCACGTAGAGAGCACTTGCAATGTGCAAATGTACCGTGGACTGTTTTCACATTTCGGGTTCTTGTGAATAGATGGGTACATGTTGAGTACAGCTGAATAGATGGGTAATTCCATGTCAGTTCGACACACTTTTGGACCATGTCGTCAAAGATTTAGCATGCTGATTTGGTTGCATCAGAAACCCCTGGAATTGAAATTACACAGATTATTAATCTGCGAGATATGGGCTAAGAGAGTTTACAGTAATGCAGTGCATATATCTTTTTCATATCCATGTATCATGGTCAACCCAAAATGAAAGGTAACAGAGTTATGAGTGATTATGATCTTTAAATCTGATTTGCGAAAAAACCTTCATTTTAAAATGGATTAAATTTTCACCAAAGTTAGATTATAATGTCAACATCATCTCCAGAAAAATTGAGTCAGTGGCAAGATATCATTACTTATCTGAAGTAGCATTGCATGGTTTCTTTTTCACTAATTCCTGGTTTTCCATCAGCCCTTAACCTGGGAGTCATGTGTGAAAACTGTCTGGCCAATCAGTAACACTAATCACCCAAGAGAAAGGAAATCCAGGGTTGGATTTGGATTTGAGGGCTAGAGTTTGAAATGTGCATTCAAATCCAAGCATATATTTCAGTGAACACAACATCTTTACTCATGTGATGTATTACATTATACAGCATGAAAGAAATGTCTTTTGATATCACTGACCGTAGGTACTATACTGCTTCTAATGTTGTAGCGGATCACTTTAAAAACAGACTGTAAACAAAGGCTGGTGACATCATTTGTTTCCACATTGTCTTCTGACTGTAATTGATAATTGAGTTGTAATTGATAATTGAGTTGTAATTGATCATTGAATTGCCTTTTAAAATGTTTTTGTGGGTTTTTCTATAATGAGAGCGCCAAATGGAGTGCCAAAATTAGATCTGAATGATTGACTTCTCGTCTCCCCCCTCTCTTTCTTCCCCTCTCTTTCCCTCTCTTTCTCTCTCTCTCCCTCTCCCCCCCCCTTCTCTCTCACTCTCAGAGTGGAGGAGCTGGAGAAGGAGCAGGCCATTTTGAAGGAGAAGATCCATCACCTGGACGACATGCTGAAGAGCCAGCAGAGGAAGGTCCGCCACATGATCGAACAGGTGAGCTGTGTGTGTGTGTGTGTGTGTGTGTGTGTGTGTGTGTGTGTGTGTGTGAGTGAGCTGTGTGTGTGTGTGTGTGTGAGAGTGAGCTGTGTGTGTGTGTGTGTGTGTGTGTGTGAGCTGTGTGTGTGTGTGTGTGTGTGTGAGTGTGTGTGTGTGTGTGTGTGAGCTGTGTGTGTGTGTGTGTGTGTGTGAGCTGTGTGTGTGTGTGAGTGTGTGTGTGTGTGAGTGAGCTGTGTGTGTGTATGTGTGTGTGTGTGTGAGTGAGCTGTGTGTGTGTGTGTCTGTGAGTGAGCTGTGTGTGTGTCTGTGAGTGAGCTGTGTGTGTGTGTGAGCTGTGTGTGTGTGTGTGTGTGTGTGTGTGTGAGCTGTGTGTGTGTGTGTGTGTGTGGGTGTGTGTGTGTGAGCTGTGTGTGTGTGTGTGGGTGTGTGTGTGTGAGCTGTGTGTGTGTGTGTGTGGGTGTGTGTGTGTGTGAGCTGTGTGTGTGTGTGTGTGTGTGAACTGTGTGTGTGTGAGTGAGCTGTGTGTGTGTGAGTGAGCTGTGTGTGTGTGTGAGCTGTGTGTGTGTGTGTGTGTGAGCTGTGTATGTGTGTGTGTGTGTGTGAGCTGTGTGTGTGCGTGAGTGTGTGTGTGTGTGTGTGTGAGAGCTGTGTGTGTGTGTGTGTGAGCTGTGTGTGTGTGTCTGTGTGTGTGTGTGTGTGTGAGAGAGAGCTGTGTGTGTGTGTGTGTGAGAGAGAGCTGTGTGTGTGTGTGAGCTGTGTGTGTGTGTGTGTGTGTGAGCTGTGTGTGTGTGTGTGTGTGAGTGAGCTGTGTGTGTGTGTGAGCTGTGTGTGTGTGTGTGAGCTGTGTGTGTGTGTGAGTGAGCTGTGTGTGTGTGTGTGTGAGCTGTGTATGTGTGTGTGAGCTGTGTGTGTGTGTGAGTGAGCTGTGTGTGTGTGTGTGTGTGTGTGAGCTGTGTGTGTGTGTGAGTGACCTGTGTGTGTGTGTGTGTGTGAGCTGTGTGTGTGTGTATGTGTGAGCTGTGTGTGTGTGTGAGTGAGCTGTATGTGTGTGTGTGTGTGTGTGAGCTGTGTGTGTGTGTGTGTGTCTATGTGTGTGTGTGTGTGTGTGTGTGTGTGTGTGAGTGAGCTGTGTGTGTGTATGTGTGAGTGAGCTGTGTGTGTGTATGTGTGAGTGAGCTGTGTGTGTAATATGTGTGAGAGAGAGAGCTGTGTGTGTGAGTGAGCTGTGTGTGTGTGTGTGAGCTGTGTGTGTGTGTGTGTGTGTGTCTATGTGTGTATGTGTATGTGTGAGCTGTGTGTGTGTGTGTGTGAGTGAGAGAGAGAGAGAGAGAGAGAGAGAGAGCTGTGTGTGTCTGTGTGTGAGCAGTGTGTGTAGTGTGTGTGTGAGAGAGCTGTGTGTGTGTGTGTGTATGAGAGAGAGAGCTGTGTGTGTCTGTGTGTGTGTGTATGAGAGAGAGAGCTGTGTGTGTAGTGTGTGTGTGTGTGTGTGTGTGTGTGTGTGTGTGTGAGAGAGAGAGCTGTGTGTGTCTGTGTGTGTGAGAGAGAGCTGTGTGTGTAGTGTGTGTGTGTGTGGGCCTGAGCATGTGTGCTTGGTGTGTGTGTAATGTGTATGCAGCCCTAACCCAGTGTGTTTGTATGTGAGTGTGTGTGTAGTGTGTAGTGTGTGTGTGTGTGTGTGTGTAGTGTGTGTGTGTGTATGCGTGTGTGTGTGTGTGTGTGTGTGTGTGTGTGTGTGTAGTGTGTGTGTGTAGTGTGTATGCAGCCCTGACCCTGTGCGTTGGTGTGTGCTCTTATAGCTGCAGAACTCGCGCACAGTGATCCAGGAGAGAGACCGGGTGATCCACGACCTGCAGGAGAAGGTGGCCTTCCTGGAGGCTGAGGTGAGTTACTCCCCCTCTGTCTGTCTCTCTCTATCCGCAGCAGACCTGTTTCTCTCTCTGTCCGCAGCAGATCTGTCTCTCTCTCTTACTGTCTCTCACACTCACTCGCTCCTCTGTGTGTGTTTCTCTGTGCAGAACCGGGAGCTCCATGATCAGATGGATTTCTACCTGGGAGGACAGGGCAGCAGCTCTTACCAAAGTCCTGACCACAGAGGACAGATCGTCTACAGGTGAGCCACTCGGGCCTCTGTTCCACACACACGCACACACGTGCGCGCACACACACACACACACACACACACACCCTCCCTGCGTATCTCTCCCTCTCACACACTTCTACTCTGTGCCCACAGTAAGCCCCTCACGCCCAACGGACACACCAACAAGCCCCTCCCCTTCATCAAAGTCATCGAGATCAAGTCGTGAGGCGGAGCCAGGGCACGGACCAATCAGGACGGAGGAAGCAGGTGTCGACACAGTGTGACACGGCCAATGCACTAATACAGCCTTACCGTAGCGCCTACCGCCGTCCGCGGCGGGACATCACTCAATTAACACCGACTGCCTTCTGTACATATCCAGTGGCGATATTAAATATTTATAGCCATACATTTACTCTTGTAAGCGTATAGATGTAGGGAGCTGTGTATGGGGAGGAGACGTGATTAAGGGTTTAAGTTAGCGCCGTGCTAATGCGACGTCCGCGTGAACATTTTCGTGTGAAGTTAGCAACGGCTAACTGTCTTTGGGGAACAGAGGCTAGAGGATAGAGGAACTAGGTCCTCTATTGAATGTCCTCTTTGAATGAGACGTAACTATGCAGAACTGATGCGCAGAACTGATGCACAGAAAGGCCCTGGAAGTCAGAGGAAAGAGATGTGTGTCGTGAAGACCGTTATGTACTTCGCGATTCTATTCAGACTACTCAAATTATCGAAACTCGGTGGAATAATGTGCATCCTTTCCTAAATTGCGAACATACCAAGCTGTAAGAATGGTTCATCGACTAAAGCTTTCCTCCGCCTTTTTATTTATTTATTTATGCATTCCCTAAAATGTATAGATTGTTTCTTCACATATCTTAAATAAATAACTAATCTTTTTTGTTTAAAACAAACACAGCTTGACAGTAGAACTGCCATATACGTAGGTGTTCACAACATTATGATGTGCCTGCATCTGGTTACAACAACGTTGATATTTGCAGACGATGTTGATGTAGCTATAGCCTACAGAACTTAACCATGTGTTTGAAACTAGCTTTAGTACTCAACCTTAGCAGAATATATACAAACAGATTACTGAAGGAAGAAGAACATGTAGGCTAATCAAAGATTTGAAAAAAAAAAAAAAAAAAGAATATTTCGAGGTGAGCAGTCCGTAGAGCACTGACTGCAGATCAAACTAACAGAGGGAACTTAATTATCTGGAGACTGCCATTACATTCATCAAATTACTCAGGACTGGAAACCAGGTAAGCGACTCAGGGCTTCGACAACGAACAAGGAAATTGGTTCTGTCTTATTTATATCGGCTCGTTATTTAAAAAAGAGCAGGTCTCCGCTGTCTTCCTGTTGCTCCGAGAGGAGAAATTGACACTGATGATAACCCAATTATTCGGAGCACCAAGAGGGCCGTGTGCTCTGACGCACATATAAGGTCAGATTCCACTAGCCCGTGTTCTCGTCCGATTCCATTCCACCGCACCGTTACCCTCGACTTTATACGGACTCCTCTTGTCCGTGTTTTGACGTTGCCGTTGGTGACGGGCTACGCGGAGTTCTCCAGGCAGAGGGAATTCGTAAACGCTTACATTCTTATATCGCTCCATGCTGTCGTTAAGTAGGGTACAAAACCATTACTCGCCTGCTAGAAGCTATGCTCTGCTATACTTAACAGAATAGAAGGGTTCATCCATCTAATGGCGCAAATACACTTTGCGCATTGTTCGCTTCGCGGATGTTTCGGTGTTCCTTATTGATGGTCACCGCGACTTTCATATAACTGGTACCCTTGGCTTAATATCACCTTACACCGTGTGCAATTCTATTGCACTCTTATGTTATCTTGTGTGTTACTAACCGCACATTTTTAGGGTTTCTTTTGCTGGTTGTATTCTGTGTGAGGAATGATACTCTGGTAAACTGTAGCCAATAGCCTGTGTTTCGATAAATAAAAACGCCTTCCTGTCTTAATTCGATGTTAAAACGGTTGTTGTAATCTTGTAGATACTTTGTATAGACTGGGGTGTGAGCGAGCGAGCACGTTTTTTTCCCCTGTTGGTTTTGTTGTAAAAAATAAAGCTTATTTAAATATGTATGCATTTGTGTTATTTGCCATTTCTTACAGTGAATAAAGTCTGGCCTATCCTCTTTTTTCTACACCGTTTAACCGAACACGTATTTACAAAAAATAGGCTAAACAAACAACTTAACGTTCTAGCTACTTGTCTAAAAACTTTTTTTGTAACATTTTGTTGAAATTGGCAGACTCTCGTTTAGAGATGTCCTTAGATGAAAGTGACCTCTAGTGGCCAGATGAGAAACATTGAATTTGTCCTGTTGGGAAATCGTACTTTTTCAATGATGGAAATATCATAATTAGATTCGCAAAACATTCCTCTCCTCTGAGTTAAAGTAAGGAGATATGTTTAGCACTACAGAAACTTTTCAAATACAACACGATTTATTTTTGTCAAGCAAAGTAATTTATTTTGACTTTTGTGTTGTAATAATACTAAATATTAAACATTGGTAACAGCAATTGGCGACAAAAGGCAATTAGGTCACAACTGCCTTACAACTGCAATTGTGACATCACTGGCGTTGTGAGTTATATAAATACACTGACTAGTTCACTGCTTCACTGATGGCTTGATACTGTAGATATAAACAGAACATCTATGTGTACCTGAAGGCAACTTTTCAAAGCAATAGGTTAATATGGACTTCAACTATAATTTACAAAGTACAGCACCACATTTATTCTATCCAGGTTATGGTAAGTAGTGGTTGTATTACCTTTACATTATTTAGATGAATTTACAGATTAATCAAAAGCTATAATGTAATTGCGGAGAATTAACAGCCAGGATTGCTGTTAAAACGGAACATTAGAGGAACTCAAATCCAATTTTAAGGCAACATTACATCAAATGACCCTGTCATTTGCATGGTGGTAAACGATGATCTCTCAAATTTTCACCCGGGTGGGGACGCACAATGTAAGTGCGTTCAGACTGCAATTATTCACACTCAATGTCCAGACATTTTGAATTATTTATTCGAATGTGTACAATCTAAGTAATTGTCTAAAAACTATTTTGGAACAATTGGCCGGCAGACTCTCGATCAGAAAGTTCCTTAGATTAGTGACCTCTAGTGGCCAGATGAGAAACATTAAATGTGTCCCTGAAGTCGTGCTCCCTCAATGATGGGAACATCTTCAATAGAAACATTCCTCCCGTTTGAGACAATGTAAGGAGAAATTTGTAGCTGATTTTTATTTTATTTTTTAAATTTCCCTAGGCTCTGTATAGGACTATGCTATAAATCATATGGTTAGCTTTTCACAGAGTTCTATGTATATAACTCTCAATGAAAGTGGAATCATTTAAATGACGTAATTTGAAGGCGATGCGTTCAGAAACGGCACAAACGAACTGTCCAACACCACCACCATAGGAAACACGTTTTAAGTACAAGATGATTGAGTGTTTTTCAAGGCAAGCCCTTTCCTTGGCTTTTGTGTCGCAATAAAACAAAATATTAAGTAACAGCAATTGACGAAAAACCGCAATTAGGTCACAATTGCATTTTCAATCGCAGTTGTGACATCACAGGCGTTGTGAGACCTATAAGTACAATGACTAGATATTTTTAGCACTATAGAAAATAGTTTTTAAATAGAAGATTATTTAATTTTTTCAAACTAAGTTTTTACTTTTGTGTTGTAATACTACACAATATTAAACCATTGGGGACCAAAGGAAATTAGGTCACAGATGCCTTACAATCGCAATTGCGACATCACAGGCGTTGTTAGTTATATAAGTACACTGATAATTCCGTTTCATTGACATTGTAGATGACAGAACATCTATGTGTACCTGAAGGCAACCTTTCAAAGCAATAGGTTAATATGGACTTTAACTATAATTTACAGAGCACTGCACCGTATTTATTCTATCCAGGTTATGGTAAGTACTGGTTTTATGACATTTATAGAAACTTTTTAACATTTTTGCAAAATCTAGAAATGAATCAAAAACCACAATGTATTTGGAGATTCTTGTTGTGGTTTCTGCTCTGTACTCAAACAAACAATTTAAATCAATGGTTAAAGTGCAGACCTTTAACATACATTTGAGGGTTTTTGCATCCATATTGGGTAAACCTTGTTTATACAATTTTAGGGGACCAAAAATAATTGGACAAATTAAAACACAATTAAAGTCATCATATCTGCGATGCATAGACATCGACGCTGGGTACCTTCTCTGGTGATGCTCTGCCAGGCCTGCACTGCAGCCCTCTTCAGCTCCTGCTTGTCTCAGGGGCTATTTGCGTTCAGTCTGGTCTTCAGCATGTGAAATGCATACTCAATTGGATTGAGGTCAGGTGACTGACTTGGCCTCTCAAGAACATTCTACCTTTTGGCTCAAAAAAAACTCCTTGTTTGCTTTGGCTGTATGTTTTGGATCATTGTCCTGCTGCATTTGCTTGGATCTGATAAATAATAATTTTTGAAAGAATGGTAAATGGTTGGCATTTATATAGTGCCTTTATCCAAAGCGCTGTACAATTGATGCTTCTCATCCACCCATTCATACACACACTCACACACCAAAGGCGATTGGCTGCCATGCAAGACACCGACCAGCTCGTCAGGAGCATTTAGGGGTTAGGTGTCTTGCTCAGGGACACTTCGACACAGCCCGGGCGGGGGATCAAACCAGCAACCCTCCGACTGCCAGACGACTGCTGTTACTGCCTGAGCCATGTCGCCCCATCAATGAACACAACTGAGCCAGTTCCAGTGGCCATACAGGCTCAAGCCAGCACATTACCTCCACCATGACAGATGAGGTGGTGTGCTTTTCGATAATGATTCCTCCACACTCCTCTTTCCCTCACTCTGCTACAGGTTAATCTTCGCCTCAGCTGTCCATAACACCTTGTTCCAGAACTATACCAGTCTTTTAAAGTATGTTTTTGCAAACCAGAACCTGGCCATTCCATTCTTGAGGCTTGCTAGGAGTTTGCATCTTGTGGGTGAGCCCTCTGAGTTTATGCTGACCGTCTTTGACACATCTACGCCTACATCCTGGAGATGTTCTTGACCTGTTGAACAGTTACAAAGGGATTTTTCTTCACCTTTCAAATGATTCTTCTGTCATCCACTACACTGGTCTTCCGTGGTCTACCAAGCTGTGTGCCATTGCTGAGCTCACCATTCTTGCTTCTTAACAATGTACCAAACGATTGATTTGGAAAAACTTATTGTCTCTGATTGATTTATTTAGATCCTTCAGCTTACTGCTGGCCTGCTTAAATGGCATTGACACTTCTTTGGCCCTCATGTTGAGAGATGACAACAGACTCCAATTCCTACACTATACACCCAATATGGATGTAGAAACCCTCAAATTAAAGCTAAATGCCTGCACTTTAACTTCGTAGTCATTGTTTTATTTCAGATTCAGATCAGCTGGAGTACAGAGTCAAAACAACCAAAAATATGTTACTGTACGGACTGCACTGCAAACTACGGACTGCACTGTATTTGCACAGAAGCCAGGATTGTGGTTAAAAATTGGATAAGAAAAACATAAAATTACCTGAAATAACCCCGTTGGTTGCATGGTGGCAAGCAATGACCACACACACAATGAGGTTTTCAAGCTAAGTGTGTTACTGCACTGCACTGTCAACTCTTCACACACAACAGGCAGCCATTTTGAATAATTTAGCAGAGGGAGATATCAACATGATCACCTTTTCCAGCACTTGTTACTGATTGGCCTTTTTACCCACAGGGTACGCTCAGCTCCAAGTGGTCCCGCCCACCCCCGTCTGGACCTTCTGTCCGAAAATGAGGTGGCCCCACTGCTGTCACATGACCCACCCGGAGCCAGAGGCCCAGCCCCGCCCGGAAACCGCGAGGGCGCCGAGGAAGAGGCCGAGGAAGAGGGCGCCGAAAGCCGCAAACTTCTCTGAGAAGTACCGGCGGCTGATGGAGGTGACGGGGAGGGGAGGCGCGGGACCTCGCGTCCCCGGAAACGGCCCCGCCACCCGGCCGCACCCGGACAGCTTCGCGGTGATGTACAGGACGTGGATGGAGGTGTTGAGCAGGAGCGTGGAGAGAGCCAAGCTCGGCCCGGCGACTGCGGCCGGCGCCCGGGACCCTAGAGCCAAAATGGCGGACACGACACCGCCCCTTCGGGTGGAGAAGAGCCAAGCATACCTCAAGATAGAAATGTGGGACACGGCCGCAATGACGGTCAGGGAAATGGCCAGTGAGGCCCAGCATCAGATACCTGTGCCCCAGAATTCCCCAGGCGAGCCCCTGTACCTGTTTTCCCCCAACCTCCCCCCTGTGCTGCCCCAGGACCCGCAACCCAGCACCAGTCTGGGGCAGGGCTGGGAAGCACCTTCTGGCTCCAACAGTCTTGCTCAAGAGGGAGGCTGGGAGCGCCTCCTCCTTTGGTGAAGCTCGCTGCAGTTGGGTGGGATGGGCAGCCATTTTTGGAAGCTGTAGATTCCAAAAATGAGTCTTCCATGTGTCTCTTCCCAATGTCTTCCATACATTTACAAATAAAACCTTTGGAAAGCTGATTGTGTTGCATTGTGTTTGGACCCTTTCAGGTGTGAGATCACAGATATGAGATTAGAATGTTGTTGACTGAACGTTCTGAACGACTGAACGTTCGGATGATGACGTAACAGGCACTACTGGTCATTGAAAGCAATCAAGTTCTAGAACACTGACTTGGATTTATATATATATATATATATATATATATATATATATATATATATATATATATATATATATATACACATAAAATTATGGGATTGTCTGGAAATGTCATATCCAATTTTTTATGATTATGTTGACCACCTTTTACATTACATTTTAAATTACTGATAGTGTAATTGTTTTTGTATTCAAGAGGTAATCTAATATTGGTTTAGATTCTGTTGAGAGTTCTGATAATATATGACGCTGATAAAGAGAGGATTAAGACTAGAAGCCCTGAAACTCCCGCCATAAATCACTGTTCAGTTAGAGGTTCAATTCCCCTGAATTGATCACTGAATTGTGATCCCATCTCTTTCTGACTATGACCCGTCTCTGCTCTCAGGAGACCAAGCACAACCTGCTTTTTCATCAGTGCCGAAAAGTGAGTTTCCTTTAAAAATATGATATGAATATGATAACTCCGTTCATATCTTATTTTCTTTCGGAGGTGGCTTTGAATATTTTCAGTGGGAGGGGTTTGGCAACACTGCTCGTCACGTAGTTTACGTCACAGCAAAGGAGGTCTGAAGACGCGTGGGCATGCGCACTAGCAGTCCTTACGAATTTGTGACACGGAGGATAACAGCCGAGGTGAGTCGGGGTTGAATGTTTCTTCATACTTTCAGTTATATAAAAATTGTAAATGTAAATCTTGGTATTCATGAAACTATTTTAAATCTTACAAGCCTGTACCCGAACAAAATGGCCAACTTAGATTCTGACAGTCGTAGTGAACTAACGGTAGCTGCCTAGCTTGGTAATTTGGATGATTCGAGTGCTTTAAGTACACGTAAGCATAGCTAGGGTAGTAGTGGGCTACATCACAGTAGCAAACTAGCTACCAGATTTACTGCAGTAGTGCTTGTTACACTAACTTCTAAATTAGTTAAAGCCCTAATGCTCGTAAACGTGTTACGTCCGGGACGCTAGAGTTTGCATTAAATGAATACAACGAGTTTTATGAAGAGTTTCATGTATTAGCTTTGGCTAACATTAGCCACGTTCAATGAATGTGGTTACACATTGCACTGTCGAAGGCAGGTACACGTAAGCGCTAATTTTGAATCTATGTACGCGTACATAGTCTACATAATCGACAACTCAAGATGGATTATGTATTGTCCAGTCGACTGATCACATCAATTTCTGCCATACAGTTTGTTAAAGTTTGATAGATTGCGAAATTAATGGCGTCTTTAGTGGCAGTCTCTACTCCTGGCCTAATTTACTGCGATATTGCGGAATTTCTGCAAAAACGTAATTAATATACTTTAATTGTGTAACGCATTTGGTAAATCGTGACTCTAACTTGCCGAGTTGCCCGAGTCCCCAAATATGTTTTTTCCCGTGCATACAGAACGTTAATGCACTGCTGTGCAGTATGTTGATATTTGCGTAAAGTAGGTTTGTAACGAGGGATGAGAAAATAAACATTAGAGTGGAGTTACCCCCATGTTACCTTCAGCACGTGAGACTTGTTGTCCTAACCCACAGTGGTCTCAAACCCAGTGCCATGGAGAGCTGGGTATGTGCTGGTTTTTATTCCAGCTTCAGATCTTGATTTTATTTATATATATATATATATATATATATATATATATATATATATATATATATATATGTGAAGTTATTTGTGATTTGTGTTGTCTAAATAACAACCATTGCTTTAATGCAGTTAAATGCATATGGCGAATGAGTAATTGAAATCCATTTAGGCGGCATTGGTTGGAATTAAATCCTGCATACACCTTCCATGGCAACAAGTTTGAGACCACTGCCCTAAACTTTAGGCAGATAATCCATTTGTAGCTATATCGAGTGGGTTTCTGGTATCACATCTTGCTTGTTAACTGGGATAAGGGGAAATGAAAGACCTGTGTTATAAATCGTTATAAGCATCATAAACTCCAGCATATATAAAAAAAAAAATATATATATATATATACCCTCCTGTTGATTCTTCACACTGAGCTAGTTGATTGATTGAAAATTTACCCGGTTGTAATTTGTCCTCCATTGCAGATGAGGGCGCTGTGTTTTATTGCTGTGCTTGCCGTGCTGGGGGTGGTGGCAGGAGAGGAGGGGGCTCGAATCTTGGCCTCCAAGTCCCTGCTGAACCGCTACGCGGTGGAAGGGAGGGACCTCACCCTTCAGTACAACATCTACAACGTTGGGACCAAGTACGTGTCTCCTGCCTTGCCTGGCACACCTTAACGTGTCACTTAATGGAAGGGTCACGTGGCGCACTACTGCACACTCCAGTCACTGACCTGGAGGAGTCGATGGGTGTGATCGCCTTTGTCTCGCAGCACTTAATTGGTCAGTTCGGGGGTTGATTACTCACTTATCCGCTCCCTTGGTTTGCATGGGTCTCAACCCTTTAAAGGTGTGAGGTGTGAGGTCACGTGGTTTGAATGTTCTTGACGGAACATTCTAATGCTGATGTCACAAATCCCTGCTGGCAACTGAATGCAGTGGCGTTCTGGAACACTTTTGAATTTGAACATTCCAAAAAGCCTACTGCACAAAGGATTATGGGAATACGGTGGAATTCCATTGCCCCTGTTCTGTAACATGTACCAGAGTGTGTTTCTGCCTCAAGCACTAGCTCTTACTACAGATGTAATATAGCAACAGCCACAGAGAGGGTGTTTTGCAGTTCTGTGTTCAGTTCAGCCATTTTGACTGATTAAACGCTACACAATGCAATGCAAGCAGCCGGACTGCTATTGTATCCCACAATTGTGTGCAAGCTCAGCTGTGTGCTAAAACTGCCTCCTCTGCCCTCCAGCGCCGCCCTGGAGGTGGAGCTGTCCGACGACTCCTTCCCGCCGGAGGACTTCGGAATCGTGTCCGGAATGCTCCACGTCAAGTGGGACAGGATCGCGCCGTATCCTTGACGACGCTCGCTGCTGCTGCTTGCTTGTTTTTGTCCCGTTCCCGAATGTATTCATTGAAGTGCCTCATTTTTCAGCTTATGACCTGTATTGGTTTTATACTGGTTTCATACATAATATCATTTTGTAATTCCTCTAAATTCTGTACACCTTCATAATTTCTAATGCTTTAACAATGGGGGAAATATTTCCAACTTCCCACTTTTCTAGCGACCCTGATTTTGGTTGCCCGGGTACTTGTTTCCATGACACAGTTGTTGGAGTTTATAACTGTAACTCTCCCTTTTTACAGCCTACTCCTTGCCTTTTTTCTGTCTGTGCTATCTGACCTCGGTCTTCTCTCTCTCTCTGTATGCAGTTCCTCTGTTTCATATTGATCTCACCAGCCTATCTTTAACCACTTTGTACTACGACCTCATTTCCTGTGTGTATTTCAGTCACAGGAAGTCTTGCTGTATCTCCAGTTACTGGAAATGGAAGCTAGAGTTGCCTTAGTGACTCTGGCTAAAGCTTTAGCAAGTTGTTCTCGCAGTGGTTTCGTTGGCTTGAATCGCTTAACTCCGATAAATATTGCGATTTCATTACTCAAAAGAAGTAACTGACAGTTAATTACTTGTTCACATGCTTCTCAGTGTTAACCTGGGGGTTTCACAAGGTAGGATTACAGAGTTAGCTGCATAACTGGGCTGAGTAAAACCCACAAAGCAGAATCAATGAATTAGCTGGATAGCTGCACTGAGTAAAACCCACAAAGCAGGATCACTGAGTTAGCTGGGTAACTGCGCTGAGTAAAACCCACAAAGCAGGATTACTGAGTTAGCTGGATAACTGCACTGAGCAAAACCCACAAAGCAGGATTACTGAGTTAGCTGGATAACTGCACTGAGTAAAACCTGGACTTTTTACTTCAGTCCATGTTCCAGATTTGGACGGGTTTTGGGTTTCACTCAGTTATCCGGTTAACTCAGTAATCCTGCTTTGTGAAACACTCCCCCGGTCAGGCTTACAGTACCCCCGCGGTTCTGAGCGTGCTCAGTGAGGCTGGCGATGTGAAAGCTTCCGGAAGCTTCTGTTCCTTAACCCCGGCCCCCTCTCAGCGCCAGCAACGTCTCTCACACGGTGGTGCTGCGCCCCCTGAAGGCCGGATACTTCAACTTCACCTCCGCCAGCGTCAGCTACCTGGCCCAGGAGGGTGGGCCGGTCGTGGTGAGAACTGCCCCCCTGCTCAACTGCCCCCCTTCCCTTAACTGCCCCAGCCCCCCCCCCCCCGAACAGCCCCCACCCCTCTGAACGCGCTTTGGCTGGCTGAGATCAGTGGAGAGTTCATTTCTTAGTGCCTTTTATGATGTGAAGATAAACGTTGACAGAGCTAGAGCATAGCTTAAATAGAAATGTGACATTTTGGACTGACTGAGTGCAGATGATCAGTGACACGCCCCTCTCCTGCAGGTGGGCTACACCAGCGCCCCGGGGCAGGGGGGCATCCTGGCGCAGAGAGAGTTCGACAGACGCTTCTCCCCACACTACGTACGTATCGCACCTCCCAACCACTCAGATAATACCAATGACACACCCATAACTTATTTATTTTTAATAATATAACTAAATAAAACCTCTCTTTCTCCCTCCCCCTCCACCTCCCCCTCCCTCCCTCCACCTCTCTCCCTCCCTCCACCTCTCTCCCTCCCTCTCTCTCCCTCTCTCTCTATCTCTCCCTGTCTCCCTCTCTCTATCTCTCCCTGTCTCCCTCTCTCTCTCTCCCTCTCTCTCCCTCTCTCTCCCTCTCCCTCTCTCTCCCTCTCTCTCTCACCCCCCCCCCTCTCCCTCTCTCTCCCCCTCTCTCTCCTTCCCCCTCTCCAGCTGGACTGGGCAGCGTTCGGGGTGATGACCCTCCCCTCCATCGGGATCCCCCTGCTCCTGTGGTACTCCAGCAAGAGGAAGTACGACTCGCCCAAGAGCAAGAAGAACTGAGCGCTGCATGCTGGGAAGGACATGGGGCCGGCCGGGGGGTGTGGGCGGGACGTTCCTCATGAGCACAGGAACGGTGGCAGGGCCAGGGGTTTGGGGGTTTTGACAGTATTTGGGATTAAATGAATTGCCCATATTGCGGTAAATGAATGGACGTTGGCTGTTATGTGGGGGCGGGGGTGATTCCCTGACGCTTTCCAGGGGTTGATTTACGGGATGAGTACCCTGTGGGGGGGGGAGGGGGGGGGGGACAGGACGCCTGTGTGCTGCAGTCTGGGGTCCTTGTATGGGACAGGATGAGGGTCGTGTTCCCTTGTTCCCCTGTTTCTCTGGGACAGAGGCTGGACTGGGGGGTTTTAACACTACAGGCAGAGCAGAAATCACTCCTGCGGTCACTCGATTCTGTGGTCCTGCCCCCCCCCAGGCAGGGTTGTCATGGAAACATCTGTAAATGAGGAAGTAGATCTCATTTCAACTTTGGAGGGGACAACAAACGGGACATTTTCTCCAGGATTTTTTTGAGGGGAAACTTAACTGTACCACCCTGGACCGTTTGATGTTTTCCCAAAGTTGGGGGTGATCTACATCCATGTCTGTAAATGATTCTGGCTCGTTTTTGCCATGACAATAAAACGCCAGGTTTTACAAAGAAGTGTGTCATTTTGGTCCCTGTCTCGCGTTTCTGCAGTTTCTGAAATGTATGTTTTCAGTGAGTGTGAGAGAGACCGGAGTAACTGCTTCTAAAGACAGGGGTGGAAGTTGTTTGGAGATGCAGGTGAATGGATGGAAATGAAGATTACTCCACTGGTTTAAGGGAAAGAAGAAAGATGGGGCATGGGTCTACAACCCCTCACACACAAATTTCCCTTTCCGTTTAATTGTAAAGAATGTGTCATTGCAGTGGGCCTCCTAGGATAAATTCTGTCATGCGATGCTTGTGCAGTTGGGATTTTACTCTAACCTTGGAATGTGGTTTTGTTCTAGAACTCCAGTATTGATTATTACATCAGCGTTAGAATATTCTGTTAGGAGCATTCTAATCGCGTGTTTGTGACCTCACAAGTTCCTCTAAACTGGAACAGATAGCTGGGTAGCTCTGCGTGCAAAATGTTTGTTTGGTCATAGATCCAGTCACAGTAAAACCATCCAAACAGAACAAATGCACTTCTATGGCTACTGTCCTAGGGTGGAGAAATGCTTAAGATACACCTTTTTAGAAAACAGAGATTTTGATTTTATTTCAGCAAAGTTGCAGTATTGGAATTCTTCCTGCTTGACAGAAATGTTTATGACCCCTGGATTTAGTACAGCTGGAAAAAAAATTAATGTACGGCCCTCATGAATTTGCCACAGTGTCAATGTAAGTACAGGTAATCGCAGGACTGTGATGGCCGTCAGTGCTTGGGGTTCTGGGGGGGCAGGGGGGGTCGAGCTGAAAGCCCCCCCTCGGGAATCTGCTCGTAAATGGGGCTGGGGGAGGGGCCGGCCTGAGGGGGCGGAGTCAGAGGGAGGCGGCCATCCAATCTCTGAAAAAGGCAGAACACAAAAAAAAAACACTCAATATTCAGGAAATATTACAGAAAGGGTTTCAGGGCAATCAGATGCCAGGGAAATAAAGGTGTGGTATTTGTATATAATTAGATTTTTTAAATTAAAGAAGTAAACTAGAAAGAGAAACAATAATGCATCCAGTAGGTGGCACCAATGTACTATACTTGGTTTGTGAACCACCATAATTCAAAAGAAGAAAACCTTCTCAATTCTTTGCCAATAGAACAGCCGGCACAGGCCCTTCAGGTAAATGACTGGGACCCGCAAGGTCAGTGGTTCTAATCCCGGTGTAGCCACAATAAGATCCACACAGCCGTTGGGGCCCTTGAGCAAGGCCCTTCACCCTGCATTACTCCAGGGGAGGATTGTCTCCTGCTTAGTCTAATCAACTGTACGTCACTCTGGATAAGAGCATCTGCCAAAATGTAATGCGGTTTGCATATAAGAGGAAGGCTGATTTTCTTTATAGATGTGTTTCCTGTTTACAGATGATGCAGCCGTAATTTAAACGGAACCAACTGGGGCGTTTAAGCCTCAACCTCTGTAGAAAGCCAGGGTAGAAAGGCATGACACCATTTACACTTATGACTGCAGCTATGTGGGGTTTTATAAAGATGAAATGGCTATTTTTAATCAAATAAAGAGATAATTTCAGGTTGGGATGCTCCAGAGATGGACTCTGTGTGACCTTTGCCCCCTGTCTGTGCTCATATTCAGTGTGACATCATTGCCAGCATTTCCTGTTCTAACTCGGGCAGTGATTGGTGGACAGGTGGGGGGTGGGGGGGGGTTACCTGTTGGGCGGGGTCCAGGTTGGGGGGGTAGTCTGGCAGTCGCGGGGGCGGTCTGAGGGGCAGGCCGGGGGCGGTCCTGGCAGGAGGGGGGAGGGGTGCTGTGGGGGGCCTGTCACTCAACCCCCTCAGATTCACCTCCGAGTACAGGTGGGTCTGAGCGCCCTCTGGAGGACACACACACACACACACATACACACACAACCATGCACACACACGCAACCATGCACACACACGCAACCATGCACACACATACACAATCACACACACAACCATGCACACACACACACACACACACATGCACACACACAACCATGCACACACACACACACACACACACAACCATGCACACACATACGCAACCACACACACACAACCAGGCACACACATATGCAAACACATATATATCCACACCACGCACACACACACACACACAACCATGCACACACATACGCAACCACACACACACACACATAACCAAACACACACAACCACGCACACACACACACATCCACACCACACACATACATAATAATACATGTTCACAGTTATATTCTGCATTAAATAATCGATACACCCTGCCACACAGAGTGCACCAGGCAAGATCAATCGAGCACAGACACAGACAGAAGTATTTGAATCCAGAGCGATCGCCCCGCCCCCCCCGTACCCTCGCTCCGCTGAAGGTCCGCCCGGCGCCCCATGGCGTAGAAGTCGATGTGGTCATGTGACTCCTGCGTCTGGGTCACATGGTGCGTCTCCTCGTAGGTGTGCATGGGCACCAGCTCCCAGTACTTCTCCTCCCCCAACGCCCGCGGGGGGGTGGGGGGCGGGGAGCGGGCTCCCGGCTGGGCGTCAGCCCAGGAGGAGGAGGAGGAGGAGGGGGAGGGGGAGGAAGAGCGGGCGGCCGTGCTGGCCAAGGCCCGGTGGGGTTTGTTGACGCGGGCGTATTGGGGGTCGCCCGGTTCCACCCCTTCCTGGTCGCTCTCCGCTGGGGGGGTCGATTTCGGGGGGTCGACGGGGATGAAGTTTGGCACCTGCCACAGAACAGGAAATGAGAACACTCGCATATAAACAAAACACGTACAAGAAAATACATTAACTCTTAGTTATGTAAGAATACTCGCGAGTCGTATAGTAGCCACTAAACTCTTCAGCGCACACCTGTGTTCTGTAGGGTCCGCTGGACCTGAACAGTGTGTGAGAGTTGAGAGTGGGCACTTGCACTTTTTGTACATCCATAGAAATTGATTTTACATTTGCATTTACATTTTAGTCATTTGGCAGACGCTTTTAATCCAAAGCGACTTACAACTGCATAGGTTCTTCCACAAGTTAAAGCAACAAATCCAAAACTAGTAAAATACACATGAAGTGCTGTTCTAAACATACAGTCATCATAAGTGCAGTTCTATTTTGGTTTGCTATTTGGCTATTTGTTTTTTTTTGGGTTAGACAAGAGGGATAGGGATATCGGAAAAGTACACACTTCAGTTTTGTAGGGTCTCAAAGAACAGAAGTGGATTCTGATTCTGGGAGGAAGTGTAGTATAGCAGATAGGGAACTGGGATTTTAACCTAAAGATTTCATGTTCGACTCCCAGGTAGAACACTGCCAGTGTACCCTTGAGCAGAGCCTGAATTGCTTTAGTATATATCAGATACTACACTGAAAAACAGTGTCTTAAGTTTACTCTTGTTACGAGTCCGTCTTTTTTGTCTTCTCTCAAGTAGAAAATGTAAACTTGTTTTAAGTTACTTTTTGATTGAAGTGAAATTGTCTCACCCCGTTGGCGAATCTTGAAATTCGTCAAAATCTCTCACCTCATTGGCAATCTTCAAAAGTAATAGAAATCAAATCTTATGACGAAATGTAAGACTAAAATACTGGTAACGCTGACTTTTGTTTTTTGCAGTGTATGTGTATATATACAAATGTATGAGTCACTTGGGATGAGACTGTTAAATGCCCGTACAGTAATGACTTA
>NC_083768.1:42255890-42260890 GCF_963514075.1 Conger conger | reverse complement strand
TGCGTAGGACTCAAAAGGTTGCGTAAGCATGAAACCCAGGACGTGCGTACGCACAAAAATATTCTGATTTATAAAACAGTGCATACGCACGTCCCACGCCAGTTTTCCTTTATAAATCACAATCAACTCTAAATGTGGCGCAACTTTGCCAGCTTCATGTCCCGCCCACAGTTGCCTATAAATAGGCAGTGAAACACCCCTGATGAATATGCATTTCACGAAGACAACAATGGCAAACGCTGAAAAGAAGGCCAAGAAAAGGGATTTCAGCCATTTGATTGCCTCTGAAAAGCTACAGGTGTGGGAATTATCCTGATTGATTGTAAATGATTGTAAACAGTTCTGCACAACGAATGTGATGATGACGATGATAATAATAATAATAATAAAATAATAATAATAATAATAATAATACACGTTATTTGTCTAGCACCATTGAAAACACAGTTACAAAATTAAGAGATAAAACTAACAAAAATCCATAACAATAAACACATTATAAAACATAATATAACAATATGATAACAATATGAAACTATGCACTCGTATCTGCCCGACTGACGCATTGTAAACGGCATCAGTGCAGCGTAATTTGTCCGACTGTTCACCATATTATTTATGAGAATACATTTAATAACATGAAGTATTGTTTAACAATTCGTCTACATATTTCAGGGATTATTTTACAACAACATCTCCATTTATATTTATCATCCTAAATCATATTTTTTGGACACTCCAGGGAGCATCAATCAAACAGCTGTTTGTTTATTCGTTGTAAGAGAGGCTTTTATCCGTTTTTGAAAATTAACTCTTCATATATGATACATGAGAGGTAATATTTCGATTTATTTTACACAGTGGTATCAATTTCACACCATTTCTCGCGTTTCATCCCATTGCCATCGGAGTCGCAGTTTCTCATTTCTCCAGTTAATGTGCGTACGCATGGGTCAGAGTTTCCGTGGAGGACCGCACATTTTTCCGTCAAGTTAGTTTTTTATAAATGCCAAAGTTTGCTTAGAAAGTGGCGTACGCATTCTTTTGTGCATACGCAACGTTTATAAATGAGGCCCCTGGTCCTGGAGAGCTACTCGGTCTGCTGGTTTTTATTTTCAGCTTAATATCAGCACACTTTTGAGACCCAGGTAACCAGGTGAAGTTAATTAACTGTGTAATCAACTGTGCTAATTGATTGATGGACTGACTCCAGGGCTGGAGACCACTGCTCTAAACGTTGGGTAAAATAACATCCCTTTGGCTGAATAGCCTGTTTTTGAAAGTATTCTTACTTCCTTCTTTGCCTCAACCTCCCTGCCATTGGTCGGCGGGCCGGGAGGCCCCGCCTCCTCCTTCGGCGTCGCGCGGGATTTGATGCTCCGTCGCGGTTTGACGGGAGGAATCTGTCTTGCGGGCGGCTGTTCGGATTGTGGCGCCGGCAGACGCATTTCTGAATCTGTCCAAAAGAAAATCGCATATAAACAGATCTGCAAAAGGACAATACGAATCAGAGAGTATAAACGTAATATTGCATGGCGGATTTGCAAGTTGTTGTCACTTATATACTATATGTTTAGAACAGCATTCCATGTGTATTTTCCTAGTTCTGGATGTGATGCTTTGACTTGAGAACCTATGCACTTGTAAATCGCTTTGGATTATAAGCGTCTGCCAAATGACAAAAATGTAAATGTAAATGTAAAAATATAGCTGCAACCAGTGGTCCTGCTCTCTCTGTCCACTGTTACTAACCACATTTACTTCTGTAGCTTACTACAGTAGCTACAGTGGCTCAAGCTCTAACTATCTCCCCATAACTGCACAAAAGACGTTACTGCAATCAGACAGGCTACAAAAATAGGTATTATTGCACATACAAAATGATTTTGCAAAAACGATGAGCAAATAGGCGTCCTTATCTTTGTTGAAATTGTTGAAATTGCAATTGCAGTTGAAATTGTACTTCAGTGCAGTGGTTCCCAACCTTTTTTGGCTCATGACCCCATTTTGACATCACAAATTCCTGGCGACCCCAGAGACTTTTTTTTTTCTAGAATTAGTTCTTGATCATGTTTGTTATACTGTGTTGCAAATACAGAGTAGCCAGATTAGTGCACAAAGTGACATTTTATTTTCCCTGATCTGGAAATACATGTACAGTTAAGCAAGCTGCAAGGCTTGATTAAAATCATTTTTTTAATCAATTACTACACATTTCAGGCGACCCCATTTGAATTCCGCGGGACCCCACCTGGGGTTGCAACCCCAAGGTTAAAAAACACTGCTCTAGGGTCTTTCAGCGCACTTATCCCTGGTTATGGGTACGCACTTTGCACTTTGTTGTACATTGCTCTGGATAAGAGCCAAATGCCATTAATGTACTGTAATGTAAAGTAACATTGGGGGATACATCCAGAGATAGTGTAATGGGGAAATATACATTTTGGCTGATGATGAGCAAACAGACCACTTAAACAAAATGAACAGTGGTGGAAAAAGTATTCGCCCCCTTCTTGATTTCCTCTATAATGTTACATGTTCGTCACACTGAATGATTTCCGATCTTTAGACAAAATGTAATATTAGACAAAGGGAAATTGAGTAAACATAAAACACATTTTTTGGTGGTGGTTGAGGTGAGTTTCCCCTCATCTCTGTAAAGTGCTTTGAGTCGCCGTTTGGTGGGAAAAGCGCTGTACAATTTTATTTTTTATTCTAGTTGATTAATTTATTTCATGAATGTCTCAAAGCGCCCATATCATGTCAAAAAATAATTGCCCCCTTAGTTACTCAATCAACCGATTAACCCAATTTAATGCACAATTACATTCAGCTGATTGAACATAGCCAGGTTTGCTTGCAGCCAGCCCTGTTCATAGCCAAACCTCACTCACATCAAACTCTGTCGCCGCCACAGAGTTTGTACGGGCGCACTACGCCTCGAAGAAAATCCCAGAAGAGATGAGGGGGGGAAAAAAAGTCTGGAAAGGGCGCCAAGCCATGTCTGTGTCTCCGGGACTCAGCCGAACCGCTGTTATATCAGAACGGCAAACGCACCGAACCGCTGTTGTATCAAAACGGCAAACGCACGGAACCGCTGTTGTATCAAAACGGCAAACGCACCGAACCGCTGTTATATCAAAACGGCAAACGCACCGAACCGCTGTTATATCAAAACGGCAAACGCACCGAACCGCTGTTATATCAAAACGGCAAACGCACCGAACCGCTGTTATATCAAAACGGCAAATGCACCGAACCGCTGTTATATCAAAACGGCAAACGCACGGAACGATGGTGGCCCTTCCCAGAAATTCCTCTGAGGGCGTAGAGACAACTCCTCCGGGATGGGAGAAAAGACCCCAGAAGAACATCCAGAGGCCCACAGGCCTCTCTGGCCTCGGCTCAGGCCGGCATTCAGGTCTGCACGACGGGCAGAGGTGGGAGTCATGGGAGAGAAGCGCGATGGAAACCACCGCCAACCGAGAGGAACATTTGATTTTTCGTTAAATTAATTAAATAAAATATTTTTTAATATGTCTTTACTCCGGCTCCCATTGTCCGTTGATGATTTTCTCTAAAGAAGATCTGAAACCATTCAGTGTGACAAGTGTGTGTGTGTGTGTGTGGGTGTGTGTGTGTGTGTGTGTGTGTGTATGTGAGTGTGTGTGTGTGTATGTGAGTGTGTGTGTGTGTATGTGAGTGCGTGTGTGTGTGTGTGTGTGTGTGTGTGTGTGTGGGGTGGGGGGGGGGGGATCGATCTCTCGAACCCTTGTACAAACCCCACCATCTGAATGGGGGGGGTCAATTCTCTACTATGACACTATCCATACTGTGTGAAATATGCACTTTTTTAAAATGTCCGAAACAAGTTGGAATGGAATTCATTCCGTTCATTACAGTACGGCATTCAGACCGTGACAATCCCATCTCTATCCCATCGAAAAACCGGAAAGTAATTCAGTCTTATTGAGACTATTAAGTCTTATTTATATTCCATTTTTCACTAAATAAGTAAATGTAATTTGTCAAGCAAAGCACTAACTTAAAAAAAAAATTCTACTTGTGAGAAGCAATTCGGACTAAGACTCCATGCAAGACTAAGATGAAACTACACTGCAAAAGTGTTTTCTCAATCTCTGAACAAAGCTGCTCTTCTGGCCTTCTGATTTGTGGTTAAATAGATCTGTTGCGATTCAGTCGAAAGCAGAAATGAACTTATGAAAATTTAAAAAACAAACCTCTCTCAAAGTTTGAACATTTCGAGCAATATATTGGAAACTGCTTTTTGTTACTGGTGTTATAGTAACAGCCAGGATCAAGGCAAAAACCTGCCACATATTTTCTTTGTTTTTTAACCCCATTATGGTCACTATGCATCTATAGTTTCCTTTGACTTCACATGATTAACTTGGTCACAAACAACACATAGGCAGAACTTTTTCAGAATGCCGCATAATGACTCAAATATGCACACAAAATCCATAACTTTGCCTTGTCTGGCATAAGTCATTAATATGTGATCATGGTCATCAGTATCAGTACATTTTTAGATGCCAGTAACATCACGTCCAGGTTATCAGTAGGTTAAAGAGCCAAACCTTTAATCTGCTGGTAGTCAAAGTCCATGTTGAAGTCACAAGTGTGGCCTGCTGTGCCTTCTTGCAAAGCCATACGCTTCCTCCTTTGTCATCTGCGAACATGACGGAGGTGTGACTGTTTTTTAAGAGACAGAGAGGGGGGCGGGGGCATGGAGAGTGTGAGATTTTTAACAGTATTCTATGGTGACATTCACAAAACATTCTAACAGGCCTTGTCCTGTAACCACCCCACACTCGCTGAATTACCTTAGCTCTTGCGCCTTTAGAAAACACGCTAGCGATTAGCACTTGATTTGACACATTTTGTATTGAATTTGTCGAGCACAAGAGCCAACTTTAATTTGAGCCATCTTTCATTTTCCCGGAAACTTAAAGAAACGACGACAGAAGCCTGAGGCT
>NC_083768.1:42245890-42250890 GCF_963514075.1 Conger conger | reverse complement strand
GATACATTACATTACATTACATTACATTATTGGCATTTGGCAGACGCTCTTATCCAGAGCGACGTACAACAAAGTGCATACCCATAACCAGCGATAAGTTCGCTGAAAGACCCTAGAGGTAAGTACAATTTCAACTGCTACCTGTACAACAAAGATAAGGACATGGGGCTTTTTTTAAATTTTTTAAAAAATTTTTTGAACAAACAAACAAACAAACAAACAAACAAACAGAGCAAAAGTCACCAAAGTTAACTATCCAAACACTGCTTACCTAGCCAACTAAAAATACCGATACACAAAGCAAGTCACAGAGACAACAATTAAGGTTCACAGGGAGGTAGGGAGGGATGCGGAGAGGTGCTGCTTGAAGAGGTGCGTCTTCAGCTTGCGCTTGAAGGTATATACAGTTGAAGGTATATACAGTTGATACGGAAATGATTGTTTCTCCTGGGTATTTTTTCCATTGCGTTCAACAGGAAAATGAGTCAGGAAAATCCAATCCACTCATGAATTGTTTGGTTACACACCGAGAAAATAAAATTTTGAATCAGAAACGAGGTGATACGAAACTTCTGAACGGTAGTGACTGTCAGTGTATCTGAGCGTGTAAGTGTTGCCATGAGCCTGGTGGGGGACAACGGAAGCATGGAGCCGGGCCGTCCACCGCAACGCCCCCTTGCGTTCCAAGACTGAACTGCTGCTGTGTGTAACATTAGTGCTGAGCAAGAAACAGCTTGAGAGAGAGGGTGGGGCGGGTTCAGGAGAGAAGGTGATGGTGATATCTTGGTAATTTTTATAGTTCATGTCAATAAGCCAGCCTAAAATGAAAATACGGTTCGATGGGCTCATTGCATAATAGTAGTCTAAACAGGAAAAAATTAACTTTCTGTGGCTGCGCTCAGGATCAAATTCATTCTACACCAGCAGATGGCGCAAGAGTCATTTACAAAGCAATCTCATCGAACTGAGGACTATTCTCAGTTTCCATTTGTGTGAGGTCGGTAGGCTAATGTTCATATCCATACCTGCCCCTTTAATCAGTCATACGCTGCTGTCTCATAAAGTTTAGCTTTCTTAATTTAAAACGAGAACATCGAAGTTATGTTCACCTGGAATGTTAATTTGCTTTTAGTCGTTAAAATGCTTTTACGTGTGTCCCAACGTTCACTAACGTGTGAAACTTTATGGATGGAGAAACACGGCTGTATCAATAGTTCGCCTGTGTAATCTTATACAAACAATTCGTTTTGCCTGAGGAATCTAGATAAAAGCAGGAGGTAAGAATACGTACAAACTCATTCCCTTAGGCTGACTGACATGCCTAATTGCACGACGATTACCTGCCTCTTAAAACACTTTTCCAAAGCACGTGGGGGGCTGGGCGTGTACTTTCTGCTTTCAATAATTGAATAGACTAGCTATTTTTAAAATCCCTTCGACTGGCTGGTTCGAAAGGTTTTTTTTTTCCGACGCACTAAGTGTAAGCCGCAGTGACCAACCGCAATTCTATGAAAGGAGTGTACTTGAGAAACGGCGCGTCTCCTGTTTTGAAACTTGTAGCCTACGTAATATTCTCATTTTGTAGCCGTGGGGCGACAGACGCGGAGAGGGACGATACGCCGGGACCGACAAAGAGGCCCTTTAACGGACAGGTGAGTTATCTGGCTCTGTCGTGAATCGATTCTCACATAGCACTGAAAGAGTTGTAAACGGTGGTAAAGATGCGGAAAGAAGGAGGCGTTGGAAATAAACCGTAGCGTAGCCGTGCCGTGTTGCAACAGCTTGACAGTAGAAAACGCCGAGATACAACTGTCGCAAGAGACACATAGAACACGAACTGAACTGAGATATCCAGTGACACGTGAATAATGCAAAGGAAATCTATTGTCGTCCGTACATTTTGCTTACTGTAACCCGGCTTATCGCAACACCTTTGCCTGCGCCCCCCACCCCGACAAGAATGCAGAAACAGACAAATTCTGATTTACGCATTAGCAGTTTTGAAATAAATTCACTCGGCAATTGTAGCCTTTGGTGGTCTCTGCATGGAGCCTATTTTGTTCTTTTTCAACAGTATCCCTGATGTCTCAAATGCTCGTCACCCTTCTTCCCCCTTGCGCAAATGTACGTGTTCGTCGTGACCACACTCTCCCCCCCCCCACCCCACCACCACCTTAGTTCTGTTCTCAGCGTTCGCCTCGAGCAAGCGGGGCCGCGGTCTACTTTCTTTCGCTTAGCCTAAAATATACTGCACGGCGACGGTGAGCGAGTTCGCTGGGGTATGTCGTCCGCTGTCCAAACGCGCGGTGCTGTTGTCACACTCGCTGGCCACAGGTCATTGACTCATCTCACCTCCCCTGCCTCCGTCCTGCGGGTTTCAGTTACCTTTTCATATGGCACGCACCTTCCTGTCGTAAGTATAATTGAGGTAGTGGTGATTTAAGAGTCATATCTGTCGGGCTCGGTCTTATTCTGACCCCTCCTGCGCTTTCGGTTTCAGCACTCCAGAACGTTGTTATCCCGTCATTTGATCATTCGAGAAGTGGGATACGACTTCTTAACGTGATGGAAAGTGTCCTTATGGCGTTGGATCCAACTCTGTTATGTCCTAATGTCCTGGATCAAATGTATTGTGGTCCTGTGACATCACTGCGCCCACCACACAGGGGCTACAACAGACAGCCTTGGGTCTCAGGGCTGGTATTTCCCCTTTTATTCCCTTCGGTTACTCTGTAAGGCGTCTCTGTCACAATACTCTGTGAAAAGCGCCGTACAAATACATTGAATTGCAGCACAATGGTCAATCAATTCTAATGAAAATCCAATGTCCAATGGGCTGCTATACTCACCCGTTTCTACTTCTATCATGTCATATGTGTTAGCATTGTGTATAGTTAGTCTACCTTGGGAAATATACCTAGTTTATTTAAATAATACTGTTTGAAGGGAAATACCATTCGAACGGTTTATCCAACCATTAATTAAATATGCTAGTTTGAATAGCGCGCGTTTGAATAGCGTGCGTTGTTCTAATCTTTTGTCGGTTGGAATTCTACCTTTGTGTCGAAACTAAAGCGCGCCGCTTGTCCCGAGCTGTGGAACAGTGCAAAATCACATGCGCATTGCCGGTTATGCAAAATGTCGAGCCTCCAGGTCTCACTGCGAATGTAATCTATGGTCGGCACCTCTAAAGGCAGCTACTACAACTTGGACGGGGAATGCGGCGTGGAAGAGAGCGCTGCAAATAAGTAGCCTACATCTTCCCGTAGGCTATTCCTTTTTAGCTTTTATGATGGGACGTCAAGTCTCAACTACGAGATAGGCTATGCTCATATCAATTGCGTCAGTCTTGAACGCGCATTTGAAAGACTTATCCTACCGTTTGTTTCCCTTGCTTAAAAATACATAGCCTATTTATGTATATATTTTGTTGACGGCTGTGCTCAACAGGTAAATCGCATGAAACGGCCTACCGGAAGAGAGGTGTTTAGAATGATCTGCACGCAGATTCGTATATTAAAAGGAAATGGTCGGGGATAGGGCTAGGCGATACTACATTTGGGTGAACTGTGTTTTATTACTGTGCCTATTACACATTGTGTAGTTTTGAAACCGTACTCCAATCGAAGGATTTCTGAGCTGTTACTAGTCTGTATAATTCCGAACTTTCGGGTTGGTACTTTTTATTGTTATCATACACATGGTAGCGACTCTCACGTAGCCTACAACACTACTCATTATAGCCTACCGCATTCATTTACTTACTGTAAAAATTCAATACAACAATGTTAAGTTGATGAAAGCGCGTGAGTGCATTTACCTCATGTAAGTAGTGCGAATACGCCTTACCAATACTTTTATGATGTGAATCATAAGAGTTAGTAAGTTATTAATTAACAGACAATTGATTGTCTGAGATTGCGAGTTGTCGCTGTTTAATGCATGTGGATTAAGGGACTGTATGCTAAATCTTGCGAAACATGTACCATTTATATCATGCCGATGCTCACATCTAGCTACACAATGCATTAAACGGTCACTGTGTAATGTGGGCGCTTCAGTAGATGTACAAAAATAAGTTGTGACACAGTCAAAACAATCAGCCATCACAGACCTATAATAAGACGCGTTCTAATGCTTAAGCGCAATTACTAAGGGCAACGAATCAATACAAGTCGATAGTGAAATGTTTAGGCTATATCTTCCACCGTAAAAAGAGTCGAGCAGTGGCGAACTGTCTGCCAGACTATGCTAGCCGAGTCAAAGTTTTTTATTTATTTGGGGAGGGGTTGTATCCTGTATGCTGCAAACACACACACTTGGCCTACTCATGCAAGTGAAGCAACGCACACATCCATGTCCAGGGCAGTACATTCCAGATGTCCGCATCTAAATAGACGGACACGCCCATGCATAAACATGAACATAAACACTATTTAAATGGGAATCTGAAAGGCATAGCCAGGAATAAAAAACGTCCACAAACACATACACCACGTATTGACAGATGAACAGTCACGCAGTTATCGGACGAGAAGCATGTCTCATGAATATCCGACCACCGTGACTTCGGTTAGTTTGACTTTTGGTTAAACTGAGGAACGTTGCTCTTTCCCTTTTCGCCAAAAATAGAACCCCTTCCCCCCACGTCCCGCTTGAATTCAGTGTTTGTTGACGATGTTATCACCATTCTGTTCAGAAAAAGTGTTGCGTTTGGCCTCGGTTAAGAATGCGGCGCGGGCACATTCCGTTATCGTCGATCGCTGGCGCTGGTCCGCCATCTTAATTCTGTCCCCTGTGTCGTTTAGGGACGTCGGTGGGTGAGAGAGGGATAGAGCTTTGTGTTTTTTTTGTTTTTTTTTCCAGATCTGTCCCGTTGCTTTCTGCATGTGGGCTAACCAGGGAGATTACATGATTCTGCTTGTCTATAAACAGAATCAACAACAGCCGGGCGAGAGATTAAACAGAAATAGAAAAAGAATCCCTCCACTGATGGTACG
>NC_083768.1:42203390-42243390 GCF_963514075.1 Conger conger | reverse complement strand
CTCTCTCTCCTGCTCTCTCTCTCCCTCTCATTCCTGCTCTCCTCCTCCTCTGCTCTCTCTCTCTCCCTCTCTCTCCTGTGCTGTCTCTCATTCCTCTCTCTCCCCTCTGTCCCTCTCTCTCCTGCTCTCTCTCTCCCTCTCATTCCTGCTCTCCTCCTCCTCCTCTGCTCTCTCTCTCCCTCTTTCTCCCGTGCTATCTCTCATTCCTCCCTCCCCTCTCTCCCTCTCCCTCCCTCCATCCCTGTGCTCTCTCTCTTCCCCTCTCATTCCTGCTCCCCTCCTCCTCTGCTCTCTCTCTCCCTCTCTCTCCTGTTCTGTCTCTCATTCCTCTCTCTCCCTTCTCTCCCTCTCTCTCCTGCTCTCTCTCTCCCTCTCATTCCTGCTCTCCTCCTCCTCTGCTCTCTCTCTCTCCCTCTCTCACCTGTGCTGTCTCTCATTCCTCTCTCTCCCCTCTGTCCCTCTCTCTCCTGCTCTCTCTCTCCCTCTCATTCCTGCTCTCCTCCTCCTCCTCTGCTCTCTCTCTCTCCCTCTCTCTCCTGTGCTGTCTCTCACTCCTCTCTCTCCCCTCCCTCCCGCGCTCTCTGTCGCCGCCCCAGTGGTCACTTTGGGCAGGTGCGGGCGGTGCGGGAGCGGGCCACTGGCTCCCGCTGGGCGGGGAAGTTCGTGAAGCTGCAGAAGAGCCCCAGCAGCCGCCTGGGCCTGGAGAGGCAGGCGGTGGAGCGGGAGGTGGAGATCCTCCAGGCCCTGCTCCACCCCAACGTCATGGCCCTGCGGGACGTGTTCGAGAGCCGGGCGGAGGTGGTGCTCATCGTGGAGCTGTGAGTGCGGGAGGGAGGGAGGAAAGAAGGATCGTTACATTCATATAGGGCTTTACCAGACTCTCAAAGTGCACAGTGTGCACGGCAACCGACAGCATGCTAATGAGAGTATTTCACAGGGGTGGATATACATAGATAGATGGATCGTTACATTCATACAGGGCTTTACCAGACTCTCAAAGCGCGCAATGTGCACAGCAACCGACAGCGTGCTAATGGGAGTATTTCACAGGGGTTGATATACATAGATAGATGGATCGTTACATTCATACAGGGCTTTGCTGGACACTCAATGCGCTTACAGTGATGAGGGGGGAAACTCACCTCAACCACCACCAATGTGCAGCACCCACCCTGGGTGATGCACGGCTGCCATTTTGTGCCAGAACGCTCACCACACACCAGCTGAGGTGGAGAGGGAGAGAACAACGTTTTTTGTCAATTGAATCAGGAAAGGGAGGTAAAGAGGAAGAAGGGCAGAGGCTCATTGGTTTCAGTTAAATTTCATCAGCAAATATAAAATAGGAAGTGTGGCAGTGGGTGTGAAAGGGTCATGATCAACTGTAAGATGAGTCAAAAAGGCTCTTTAAAATGGCCTCTAAGCAACTCCTGTCTTCCCAGTCCGTCTCGTGGGGCGTGTTTGGATTTGCCCAGCGCGCGGTCCGTAAAGGAGCCGGAATGTGTGGGCCGGACACAGACGTTATCGGGTCTCGTTTCGTTTGGTAGCTGTTGGCAGCGTTGTCTTCCCAAGCGGGCTGACCCACCCACGCTACTCTCCGCGTCTCGCACTCTTGAGTTTCGCGGTTTCCGCTCCATTCATGTGTCGTGTTTGGTGCGGTTTTTTTAAAATTACAGTGTGAAGTTGAGTTCGCACCCTCCCTCCCCGTTGGGGAATGGCGGAAGTGGGCGGGGTCAGAGCTAGGCTGTCCCAATGGGTGTGGCCTCGATGCTGTGGCCCCTCCCCCCTGGGTTTGAGTTTAGCCGGGGTTGAGTCTGTCCCCCTCTGTTGATTGGCCCTTGTGTTTGACCGGCTGCAGCTAAAATAGTTTAAAGACTATAAACTATAAACCAGCGCTACTCAACTCCATGTCCTGCGGGCATCTGCTTCTACAGTGCACTGCGCCACCAGATTTCACTCATTATTTTACCTGCTTGGTTCAGATAATAAGCTAATTAGTAAAGGACACGGTTGAGGCAAATGCCTGCAGACACTGCGGCCCGCAGGACGTGGAGTGGAGCAGCGCTGATATAAATATCCCAAGGGCTGATAAGAAACGGTGGTTATGATAGTGTCTTTTTAGTTTTGCTAAGTGTATTTATGTGCTGTCTGCTCTTCCTATGGTCAGACCTGCCCTTTGAAAATAGAGTTTTGTTCTCAATAGATGTTGATATGAAAATGATCTTTTTATTTTAACCCAGCACTCCCAACACGCGATTCAACTAATTAGCTAATCATAGTCTTCAGTCAAGACCTTGATCTGTAAAAACGGGTGTCTTAGGGTTGGGCTACAGCAAAAAACTGTACCCAGATCAGCCCTTTTTGGGTAAGGGGTGCGTTCCTTCATTCGGCCTCAGAGCTCGACTGCTCACTCCGGAACTCCGGAAAACTGGGAGCGATCGGAGCGTTGTTGTTTGGAAATGTAGAGCACTGCACCCTGGGACTGCCAAAACATGCACCAGACCCTCCGGCTGAAGAGAAGGTTGATCCGAGCGTCTGATCATAACAATGTAAAAATGGCCGAAAGGCTTATTGTCATTCGTGAAAGAATTCCAGAGTGAAAATGCAAACACTCCCAAAATTAGCGAGTTCCGTTCCATTGTTTGTGAAAGGCTGCATATGCATGTGATGATGATGTGATGATGTGAGTGTGTGTGTGATGTGTTTAATATGGGGATTGTTTGTGAAAGGCTGATGATGTGAGTGTGTGTGTGTGTGTGTGTGTGTGTGCTGTCGCAGGATCAGCGGTGGCGAGCTGTTTGACTTCATCGCGGAGAAGGAGAGCCTCTCAGAGACGGAGGCCATTGGCTTCCTCACGCAGATTCTGCAGGGCCTCAGCCACATGCACGGCAAGAACATCGCCCACTTCGACCTCAAGGTACTGCGTGTGTGTGTGAGTGTTTGTGTGTGTGTGTGTTACAGTCTTCCTGTGCATGTGTGTTTGTGTTACAGTCTGTGTGTGTTAGTTTGTGTGTTTCATAGTCTGATTGTGTGTGTGTCTATGTGTGTACGTGCATGTGTCACAGTCTGTTACAGTCTGGTGTGTGTGTTACAGTCTGTGTTTGTGTTACAGCTTGTGTGTGTCTGTTACAGTCTGGTGTGTGTGTTAGAGTCTGTGTTTGTGTTACAGCTTGTGTGTGTCTGTTACAGTCTGGTGTGTGTGTTAGAGTCTGTGTTTGTGTTACAGCTTGTGTGTGTCTGTTACAGTCTGGTGTGTGTGTTAGGGTCTGTGTTTGTGTTACAGCTTGTTTGTGTGTTGCAGTCTGTGTTTGTGTTACAGCTTGTGTGTCTGTTACAGTCTGGTGTGTGTGTCACAGTCTGTGTTTGAGTGAGAGTGAGGGCATGCGTGTGTGTTACTGGGTGCATGTGAGCGTGAATGAGTGAGTGTTGGGCACTACATTTACACAATAAATAAAATAAAATAAAATAATGTCCTGTTTTTAGCACACGCTAAGCTCGTCTGTCCTCTCTGTGTGCTCGGAGTGTGTGCCTATACCGTGTTTTTACCGTGTTTTTACCGTGTGCAGCCAGAGAACATCATGCTGTCGGAGAAGGACGTGCCTCAGCCCAACATCAAGATCATCGACTTTGGGCTGGCCCAGCGCCTTCCCCCGGGGGGGGAGTACAGGAGCATCGCAGGCACCCCTCAGTATATCGGTGAGTGGAACAGTCCATTAATAAGGTCAGGGATTGCGTGTGTCTGAGTATGCATGTGCCTGTGTTTGTGTGAGTGTGTGCGTGTGTGCATGGGTGTCTGTGTGTGTATGTGTGTGTTCATATGTGTGTATGAGTGTATGTATGTATGTGTGTGTGTGAGCATATGTGTGTGTGTGTGTGTATGTGTGTGAGTGTGTGTGCATATGTGTGTGTGTGTGTGCGTGTGTGTGTGCATATGTGTGCGAGTGTGTGTGCATATGTGTGTGTGTGCCTGTGTTTGTGTGTGTGAGTGTATGTGTGTATGTGTGTGAGCATATGTGTGTGTGTGTGTGTGTGTATGTGTGTGAGTGTGTGGGCATATGTGTGTGTGTGTGTGTGAGTGTGTGTGTGTGTGTGTGTGTGTATGTGTGTGAGTGTGTGTGCATATGTGTGTGTGTGTGAGTGTGTGTGTGTGTGTGTGCATATGTGTGTTTGTGCATGTGTTTGTGCATGTCTGTGTGCGTGTGTGTATTTTTCCACTCTCTCTGGAGGCCATAGGCACAGTGAATGAGTGGCTGGTGGCAGGATGTGGCATTACGGTGAGTGAAGTGTGATGAGGTTTTGAGGGAGCCCTTTTTAGTTTCCTGTGTAAACATGTATAATCTGGGAGGCTAGCGCTAATAGGGGCTCCATCTGTAAGGAAGTCATGATGTTGTCATATCCTGTTTACACTGTGGCACGCTGTATGCTTTTCTCACACATACGCCCTCGTAGAGGGACATCGTGTTGACCTCGGCACGAGCAATAAAGGACCGCTGAATGACGGTCAGAGCTACAGCGCGGTCCAGAAACCCAACGGCTTCGAAACCGGCTCAACTTTTCACTTCTGAGCCCTTTCGCGAATGTTTCCACGTGCTTGGAAAGATCTGCAGAATGAAATTTGACTCCAGGTTGATATGAGTCTTGATGTTGATACGAGACTTTGAGAAGGTCAAACTGACTCTCAAGATGAATACCTAGATTAAGGTTGGTAGGAAACCTGATGTTAATATGACTCTTACAGTTGCTAAGCAATGAGACCTGAAGTCGCTGTGATCCTTTGGGGGCAGGGGCGGATTTAGGGCCCTGGACCCCTGCTTGCCACCCGTAATGAGCTCCTGTAAAGGGTTTTGTGAAAAAGAGTTTCTCACATATTCAGGCTCATGCTACCCCCCAGCTATGACCAGCTTGAAAGGATACATGTATATATTAGTCTAACTACTAAAATTGCCAGGAAAATGCTTTAATGTTAGTTTTATCTGACTCACTCCATAATTAGTGGAGTAGAAAATCCTACCCTTTCTCTCTCTGTCACTCTCTCTCTCGCTCTCTCTTTCCCTCTCTATCTCCTCTCTCTCCTCTCTGTCACACTCTCTCTCCTCTCCTCTCTCTGTCACACTCTCCTCTCCTTTCTCCTCTCTCATGCTCTCTCACTCTCTCTCCTCTCTCTCCCTGTCACTCTCACTCTCCTCTCTCTCCCTGTCACATTCTCTCTCTTGCTTTCTCTCGCTCTCCCTCTCTCTCCCTGTCACTCTCTCTCTCCTCTCCCTGTCACAATCTCTCTCTCTCTCACTCCCTCTCTCTCTCTGTCACACTCTCTCTCTCTCTCTCTCACTCCCTCTCTCTCTCCTCTCTCTCTCTCGCTCTCTCTGTCACACTCTCTCTCCTCTCTCTCTCTCTCGCTCTCCCTGTCACACTCTCTCCTCTCTCTCTCTCTCTGTCACTCTCTCTCCTCTCTCTCTCTCTCTCTCTCGCTCTCTCTCCCTCCCTGTGCTGGTAGCTCATTCCTGTCTGGGACTTCCTCTCTGTAGCGGAGTTGGCGGGCGCTATGACTCCTCTCTATGCTTGCCTCTCTGGTGAAGACCTTGTTTGATTTCACCGTCAGGTGGTGCACGGACGCACCTGGCAACATTGCGGCGCGCGGTTTGGCCTCCTTAGCAACGGAGCGTGAGCAGTACTGCTGAAGGTTGCTGTGATTTCCGCCACAGCGCATACCTGCTGATTCTGTCTACAGACTGGCTGTTCTGCCTACAGACTGGCGGCTCTGTCTACAGACTGGCTGTTCTGTCTCCAGACTGGCTGTTCTGTCTACAGACTGGCTGTTCTGTCTATAGACTGGCAGATCTGTCTACAGACTGCCGGTTCAGTCTACAGACTGGCTGTTCTGCCTATAGACTGGCTGTTCTGTCTATAGACTGGCAGATCTGTCTACAGACTGCCGGTTCAGTCTACAGACTGGCTGTTCTGCCTACAGACTGGCTGTTTTGCCTACAGACTGGCTGTTCTGTCTACAGACTGGCGGCTCTGTCTACAGACTGGCTGTTCTGTCTCCAGACTGGCTGTTCTGTCTACAGACTGGCTGTTCTGTCTATAGACTGGCAGATCTGTCTACAGACTGCCGGTTCAGTCTACAGACTGGCTGTTCTGCCTATAGACTGGCTGTTCTGTCTACAGACTGGCTGTTCTGTCTATAGACTGGCAGATCTGTCTACAGACTGCCGGTTCAGTCTACAGACTGGCTGTTCTGCCTATAGACTGGCTGTTCTGTCAACAGACTGGCTGTTCTGTCTATAGACTGGCTGTTCTGTCTACAGACTGGCTGTTCTGTCTATAGACTGGCAGATCTGTCTACAGACTGCCGGTTCAGTCTACAGACTGGCTGTTCTGCCTATAGACTGGCTGTTCTGTCTACAGACTGGCTGTTCTGTCTATAGACTGGCAGATCTGTCTACAGACTGCCGGTTCAGTCTACAGACTGGCTGTTCTGCCTATAGACTGGCTGTTCTGTCAACAGACTGGCTGTTCTGTCTATAGACTGGCTGTT
Organism: Conger conger; assembly: GCF_963514075.1. Classification (NCBI taxonomy): domain Eukaryota; kingdom Metazoa; phylum Chordata; class Actinopteri; order Anguilliformes; family Congridae; genus Conger; species Conger conger. The sequence continues at coordinate 42,236,855 of NC_083768.1, read as the reverse complement.
CTGTCTACAGACTGGCTGTTCTGTCTATAGACTGGCAGATCTGTCTACAGACTGCCGGTTCAGTCTACAGACTGGCTGTTCTGCCTACAGACTGGCTGTTTTGCCTACAGACTGGCTGTTCTGTCTACAGACTGGCGGCTCTGTCTACAGACTGGCTGTTCTGTCTCCAGACTGGCTGTTCTGTCTACAGACTGGCTGTTCTGTCTATAGACTGGCAGATCTGTCTACAGACTGCCGGTTCAGTCTACAGACTGGCTGTTCTGCCTATAGACTGGCTGTTCTGTCTACAGACTGGCTGTTCTGTCTATAGACTGGCAGATCTGTCTACAGACTGCCGGTTCAGTCTACAGACTGGCTGTTCTGCCTATAGACTGGCTGTTCTGTCAACAGACTGGCTGTTCTGTCTATAGACTGGCTGTTCTGTCTACAGACTGGCTGTTCTGTCTATAGACTGGCAGATCTGTCTACAGACTGCCGGTTCAGTCTACAGACTGGCTGTTCTGCCTATAGACTGGCTGTTCTGTCTACAGACTGGCTGTTCTGTCTATAGACTGGCAGATCTGTCTACAGACTGCCGGTTCAGTCTACAGACTGGCTGTTCTGCCTATAGACTGGCTGTTCTGTCTACAGACTGGCTGTTCTGTCTATAGACTGGCAGATCTGTCTACAGACTGCCGGTTCAATCTACAGTCTGGCTGTTCTGTCTATAGACTGGCAGATCTGTCTACAGACTGCCGGTTCAGTCTACAGATTGCCTGTTCTGTCTACAGACTGGCTACTCTCTCTACAGACTGCCGGTTCTATCTACAGACTGGCTGTTCAGTCTACAGACTGACATGTTTTGGGTCGCATTACATATTGCAGGGGAAAAGTGTGAAAGGGATGTTTTGGGAGTAGAGTTACGCAGAGTTAGAAACTACATCCCTATGCATCAAGTACAAAAATATTAGACAATATTTGTCAGCTTTGAAGGCCCAAACAGGGAGTTATAATTACGTATTGAACTATTATCAAATCATTCCGTTTAATCAATTTGAAGACCCTTGTTCATTTACACCCTGTGTGTATGTGTAAATTAATGGTTTCTATCTTTCATTCTCTTTTCCAATACCCCACCCCCCCTCCCCCACACACACACACACGCACGCATGCACACACACACAATCACAATCTGCACTGCATACCCATGCACACGCACACACATACATTAACACAATCACACACACACACACAAACTCCCATCGCAGGCCCTGAAGTGATCAACAATGAGCCCCTGAGCGTGGCATCAGACATGTGGTAAGCTGCCGCCATTTTGTTTTTCACACCTCCAGCTGAACGCTAAGATGGCCCCTGTGATGGCCTCGGGTGTGACGTACAGTTCCTCCTGAACTGTCTCCTTATCGCTCACGCATTATCGTCTGCACTATTATGAAATTAAAGATATATTTCACTACAACATGACCCGTAACCTTAACCCTGAGCAGGGGACATTCCTATTTTTCATTGGCATCTCATACAAGCCACAAACCTCCAGAAATGGACAATAAATCTGTTTGCTCGGCATAATGACTTTGAATCCGTTTTTTGTTTCAGTTTATTTCGATAGGGGGAAAGCAGAGAGTCTAGCAGATAGATTTGGGATAAGAGTCTAGAAAGTTCCGTGGCTGGGATTCCCCCCCTGCCCCGGGGGGATTTGTGTGTGGGTTGACAGTTGACCTTCCTCTAGACGGGTCCTCCCTTTCTAAATCAGTTTAATTATTCATTGCTGAGTTATGAGAGATAAAAGTACACCCAAGATGGCTGAGAACTTTCCACAATTTGTGTAAATTAAACAAAAATGGACATTCAGTCCATGCAGAAGCAGATAGTTCTCCTTCTGTCTTATATTAAACGTCTCGATAATGCCGTTTTGCACTAATCTTGGCTTTGAAACTTTCAGAAAAGTATCATACTGACCCGCCTCTGCGCCTTTTCTTTTTTTTTTCCGTAGGAGCATCGGAGTCATCACCTACATTCTGTGAGTATGCACGTTAATGAACTGGTTTTGAATGACGTTTCCTGGTTCTGTGCATCCAGCATAGACAAATCCAGCAACGTGCTCTCCCCCCTTTCTTGTAGGCTGAGTGGTTTATCCCCCTTTCAAGGGGATACGGATGAGGACACGCTGACGAACATTATACGGATGAACTACGCGTTTGAAGAGTACTACTTCCGCGAGACCAGCGAGATGGCTAAAGACTTCATTGAGAAACTGCTGGTGAAAGACCAAAGGTAATCTGTTTGTTGGTTGTGTGTCTGAAACGTCTCCATTATGAAGGTTATGTCAACCCTGCTGTAAAACCCAGCTATGCCAGCTTGACCAGCTTGAAAACCGAGCTGGTGAAGCCGGTCATAAGCTGGTCTAGCTGGGTATGAGCTGGTCAACCAGCATAGCCAGGCTGGTCATAAATCTGGTCTCGCTGGTTATGAGCTGGTGTCATGTGTCATGTGAATTGTTAAAATATATACTGTGCAAAAGTATTAGGTAAAATTAGTGAAGCAAACATCAAAATAATTTACAACAAAGAGCAGTAAGCAACTAAAAATGAAGTCAGTATTTGTTGTGTCCACCCTTCGCCTTGAAAACTCCCATCAATTCTCTTTGGTACACTGTCCTGCAGTTTTATAAGAAAATCAGCTGGTAGATTGTTCCAAACATATTGATAGTATAGTCTTGTGTCTGGGTCAGTGTTCAGACGCATAAAATAGTCACGTGTCCATTTGTCTCTTTCTGTTCGTCACAGTGAGAGAATGACTGCTGAACAGTGCCTGCTCCACCCCTGGATCAAGGTGAGGATCTGTGTGGAGGGAAGGAGGGAGAGAGGGAGGTGGAGAGAGAGGGAGAGAGGGAGGGAGAGAGGGACGGAGGTGGAAGAGGGAGGGGAGGTAAAGATGAAGTGACTCATTATTTTCAGATAAATTTCATAAGCAAATATAAACTAGAAAGTGTGACAGGGGGTGTGAAAAGCTCATGAACAATTATAAAATGAGCCAAAAATGCTCTTTAAAACGGTGTTTGTAAACATTTAGAATAACCGTTACACCACCAATAAACGGGTTTTTCAAAACTACTTTTTGTGGGAAACAAAGATTTGAAAGGAGAGGAAAGGAAATCCAGTGTTAATTCGCCACACCAGCGGGTAATCATTGACCTGAATCAAACAAAAAACCCCTCTTCAATTTAACCTCTATGAAGGAAGTGAGTACCACACAACCAGTGGAACCAAAACCATTTATGACCTAAAAGCAGTTATCTCACTCTCCTCTCCCTCCCTCTGTCTCTCCTCTCCCTCCCTCTCTCTCCCTCTCTCTCCTCTTCCTCAAACTCCCTCTCTCTCTCTCCCCCTCACACTCTCTCTCCCTCACACTCCCTCTCTCTCCCTCTCTCTCCCCCCTCTCCCTCACACTCCCTCTCTCTTCCTCTCTCTCCCTCCCTCACACTCTCTCTCTCACTCTCTCTCCCTCTCTCTCAGCCCCCCACACGGAAGCAGGCTGCCAGCAGAAGTCGTTCCTCCATCAACATGAAGAGCTTCAAGAGGTTCAATGCCCGGAGAAAGTGGAAGGTAAAATGGCCTCATCCTGAGCCTCTGTTCTGGCTCACCGGATCCCCGGACTGTGGAGTCAGGATCCAGAGTGGGTCCCTTGGAACTGCTGCTCACTGGATGCTTTTTGTTTTTCACACCATTCTCTGCAGTGTAGAAAAAACAGTGTTGTGCATTAAAATTCCAGGAGATCAGCAGTTTCTGAGATACTCAAACCACCCTGTCTGCCACCAACAATCATTCCACAATTTCCGATGTTTGGTCTGAACAACAGCTGAATCTTGTGACCATGTCTGCATGCTTATATGCACTGAATTGCTACCACAAGATTGGCTACTTAGATATTTGCATTAATGAGCTGGTGTACAGGGTCTACCTAATAATGTGGCCACTGAGTGTATGTAAACAAGTAACTAACAAGAAATGAAGAATACTCTCTTTGATATTCAATGGGCATCTATTTTGTCAGGCATTCAAGAATGTTTGCATATTTATGCAAATTTGTCTTCCTACATTTGTATTTCCAGATATGTCCTCTCAGGCAAGTTAGAAGAGGGCAATCATTCTCTAAACAGATGACTCATTCAATCGCAATGTTATCACAATGACCTCATGCAGGTTGCGTCAGTGCCACCCTGTGTTCAGTTTGGGAACTGCAGCCATCTCTCACCATTCGTTGTGCTGTTCCTCCTGCCCTGTCCCTCTGGTTCTGCAGATGTCCTATAACATGGTGCGGGCGTGTACCCGCTTTTCCCGCCTGCAACTCCTCTGCAACACCAGGGCCAATGAGGACCAAGAGCTGGTAATGGGGGAGGGGCCTCATCCCGGGGGGAAAATCTATACACTTGTTTATATTAGGTGATGCTGTTGAGACAAACCAGGGTAAATGTCCTTTAAAGGGCGTAGTATACAGGATTTTTAGCCTTGCGTCGACAATCAAAGATGCCTCTGTCCTCAACCCACCCCACTCACCTCCGTTGAGGGCAGGAAACCCCCTTTAGCGTAGGCGTAGCGTAGCTCGCTGGACCACTGGATGTAGCGTCGTTTCCAGGTCCAGCATCGCAGGTGAAAATTCTAGGCAAGACCAGCTGGGATTCTAAACTGGTTTAACATGGATTAAGATGATTTTAGCGGTGTTTTTCGACACTCTAGCTGGCCGTAACCTGGTCAAAGCCGGTCTCTGGCTGGTCAAATCTGGTTAAGCTAGTAGAGTAAGCTGGTCAACCGGTGGACTAGCTGACTATATAGCCTGGTCAGCTGGTGAACAGCTGGCTGACCGGATGAAGTGTCCACCAGTTTAAATCAGTTTAGGCTGGTTTAAGCTGGGATTGTCAGCAGGGATGCCAACTCTGCGTCCCTTTTCATCCCCTTGGTGAACTTTAGCTTTTACCGTCAAGGAAAAGCAAATCCATGTTAACTCTGTTTTTTTATTGGACCATGTCAGCTTGTCATTTCGTGTCACTGTACTACCGACAAAAATTGGGTGTTACACCCATAAACGTCCCAAACACATTGCAGAAGAGGAAATACGGGCAGAGGAGCGTGGATTTAGCAGAGATTGCCATGTCACATCATATATTTTATTGAGCTTGCTTATGTTTTCAAGGTAAAAATCCTGTATAGTTTGCCTTTAGACGCATTCAGGGTCATTTAGCGGTATTTTCAGGATGTTCATCTATTTCGTTTTTGCAGGCTAGCGCTCAGTAGTTTCATAGTGCTCACAACATCCACGTTCATTTTTTTCAATATATATAAGTATCAAAGCCAGAGAGAAGATATGAGGCTATCATCAAGAGAGTAATCAAGTAGTCTGGCTTAAATTGTGGTTTGAATGTAACCGCTCTTCGCGTCCTTTTTTTATTCAGAGACAGTGTGAAAGCGACCAGGAGGATTCCGAAAACAGCCGTGTTTCCCTCATCCGCCGCCGCAGACTGAGCAGCACTTCATAAAGTCGGCCGCCAGAGGGCGCCAGAGCACCGGCAGTGCTGGCACTCGGCGTCGTCCTGGGGGAGACCATCGGAGTTGAGCCCAGGGGGGTAGAGAAGAGGAGCTCAGTGGATGTGCAGTCGACTGTAGCTGCACGTTGTTGGATAATTACACGCAATTACACATGGGACAGTCCGGCGGAACCAATTCAACCACCTATCTTCTGAAGTTCTTTGTCGTTGTTCTGCCGCTATATACCGTGCGTGGAGTGTCGGCTTGTGTTTTAAACTGCATGAAAACGCCTACGTACGGGAATGTTTTGAGTATAATCTATTTGGGTGAGGTTTTGGGTGGGGGAAATGAAAATCTCCCACCACAGTGTTGTTCTTAAAACTCTGGGTAAAGAGTATCGGAGGAAGAGAATCGCTTGGGTTTTTTGCATGCAGTTTTATAACAGTGATGTGTGGCCTTTGTATGTTTAAGTGAATCAAGAGCTCAGAATTATATGCAGATGCGCTTTCAGTTTAAAATGTAATTTTAATCCAGTTGAACTCAAATAAGAGGGAATATTGTCCCAAATGGATCTAATCACTGTTGGAGTTGATTTTACACTAGGGATTTTGTTGGGTCGATCGGGTTTCGGCTGTAGACGGTATCGTTTTGGGAGTCTCACCTCATAGCATTGTTTTGTGTTGTGTGTGTATGTGCATCTTGTTTACTCAGCTTCGTAAGACAAATAAGAAAAAAAAATCTATTAACCACTTGACCAAAAACAAGGGGCCTATAGTTCTAAGCTCTATGCATGTCTTCTGGCGCCGGTTTGGTAATGGGTAACTCCGGAATGGACTGTATAAGTTGGAAACGTGAAGCTGATCCTGATGATTTTTGGGGCGTGGCGCTACCAAGCTTGAGTGCTGGCACCAGTACCAACCAATACTGGCAGCCCTCTGGGGTGGTGGGCAGGTTGCCATAGCAACGTCCAGAGGGAGGGTTTCGGTGACGGGGGGGCTGCTGACTGACAGGTACATTTTCGACGATGTGTGCATCCAAACGTGTGTCAGCCCAGGACTGGCAGTTGACAGGTGCTAGCATGCCAAATATGCAAGATATAGGAGGGTGGATGTTATGTATCGTTGTTTGGACTGACACTGGATTGTGTCAGAGTTGCACTCCTCGCCCGATATATGTATACAGTAATGCCCAACATTGGACCAACCAGGATACCGATCGCATGAATGTCAGTGTTTGCTAATAAGCAGGATAATTCATTATTTTTGTATAATTAAAGAGTCTTGGCATTCAGCGGCTTGACAGATCAAGCTATCGCCTCTGGCTAGTGACCTCTCTAATATGATGTTGTGATGTAGTGTCCAGTAGCATGTGACATTGCTATCCCATTCACTCAGCGATCCTTGAATAGTCAACAAATCAAACTGATGGCACAAAGACTTTATCACTTCATAACCTATTAACCTAGTTTTTCTAAGAACATGTGTACATGTGTGAATGGAGTGTCTTGACGCCTCAAATGCAGCACAATATGTACTGTTTCATTAACCAAGTAGCTTTTAACCGTGTGCATAAGAGTCAGGGTCATTAACAGACTTAGTAATCGGTCACACTTTTAGGTTTTTATATGCAATTTGCACAAGCGGGCATTGAACAAACATGATGAAAGTATTCAATATGTCCGCTCTTTGGTTTTTGAGAAGTAAGCATTTTAAATTTATCGACCCGTTTTCAACCAGTTGAAAATGTTGTCCTTGTATTGCGTCACACATGGATAACTATTCCCCCTTATCCCTCCCCTGTGATTCGTGACCCATAGTTTGCTCCACTGGCCTCCAGGCAAGACAGTCCTAACATTTGACTAACGTTAGGTTCACTTAAATTAGAGTGCCTTTCAAGGACTATTATACTATTTCTGGTTATATTAATTTAGCTAGCTAGCTAGTTTGCTTTCATAAGGTGACGTTATCGATAACGTTAGCGATCAAGTTTGCTTTCATAAGGACGTTATAGTTGTTCTTTTATCTTAACTTGGCTAGCTAGCAAATATTATCATTGGATGGCTTCCTTACCTTAGCTATCGATAGTTGATATACTAAGTTAGCTAGCTTGTGAAAATTCAGTCTCCCAAGATGAGCGCGTCTTGGAGGTAGCTATGGTAACAACAATGTGTGGAAGGCTGGTGCATGCTCTGTCGATCATAGCTAATTGACAGTTCTCATTACCATGCCCAGACAGTTTGGGTGAAATTTTATAGTGGGAAATTTAGGCTTAGAAAAAAAACGTTTTAAAATACATTTAAATTACTGAATAATACAACAATTATGCACATTTGTTTTGTTGTTGGCTAAAGACAACTGGCAAGTGTCACATTCAATCACCATGGTACTCCTTTAACTTGTATACTGCCTCAATGGAGAGCAGTTTCCACATTCCCTTTTATATTAGAAAGATGAGTCTGTTAACTGCAAAAATGTGTTTTAGGGCCAGTTCATAGACACAGATTAGGCTTTGTCCTGGAATAAACAGTTCTGTATGGGGAAACTTAGTCTAGGACTAGGCTTAATCTGTATCTGTGAAACTTGAGTTTGAAAATATAACTTGAGTTGAAAGTTGAAAGTTGAAAATATAACTTGTTTTAAGTTACTTTTCATGACAAGTGAAATTGTTTTACCCCGTTGGCAAATCTTTAAATGAGCCCAACTGTCTTTACTGATTGGCAATCTTTCTTATTTAGCAAAAAGCAAAAATGAAAATTTTAAGTCTAAATATAAGACTAAATACTTAAGACTGACTTATTTTTGGGGGTTTTGCAATATTTTTATTGTTTTATGTTTTTTATGTTTTCTTGTTGTAATTAGCTTTGTGTGTCGTTCGCAAGGGAAACCGATAATAACAACATTCGAGATACAAGAAAACAGCTGGTCGTGTTCTGTGGGTGGAAAAACACCAAGTGCGTGTGTTACAACAGCCATTATCAATCTACAGAGAAATAAAGATAGCATTTTGACTTTTGAGCCCAGGCCAATACATTATTCTGAACCCCTTTACATCTGGCATTGTAGCAAGACTCGAACAGTACAGACTTGTCCAAGACTTCAGGAATGAGACTGCAGCTCCTTCAGTTTGTGTTTGAACGTTTTTGGATGTTTCACAAGTTGCCTGAATGTCATGTCTTTGCAACCAAACTCCTACAACATGTTATGTTTCTTATGAGAGTTGTGTAAAACATCTAGCAAACCCAGCATTTTATAAATCATTCAGAGGAATTGTTGTGACAAATGTGGCATATGCAAAAATACAAATAAATACATGAAAACCACATTAAGAAGTACATGTTGCTACTGGATATAGCTGCACTTAAAGTCGTTGATTAATTTATGGTTTATATTTATTGACAATGTAATGCTCATAGAGAAATGTGTAATCTAAAGTGACCATTGCGTCCACTATTTGTAATCTATCGTTTTTGGAGAATGTGTGTTCCTCTTTTTTGACACTATATCTGGGGTGTATTCCGGAGTGATAGCCATGGTATTCTTCACAATGGGCGTGTTGAAATACCGAGAGATAATGACAGACGACGCTGGAAACGGTGCTGGAGGGAGTGTGCATTCCAGGATTGAAAGTGGAGAAAAGCGTTCGCTTAAACGGCAGCCTACATTCCTCAGGTTAGCCCCACTGTCTCGTTCGCATTCATACTTGTTTACTATTACTTCCAGCGGAGGAATCCGAATCCGAACAGTTTAGAGTTGACACACGAACGCGCTTGGTCAGCGAAATAAACAGGTCCATGGCGCGGTAGTTTTAATAACAACGGCGACGCGCACTGGCCTGGGTACGGAGCGGGTAGGCTACCTGCATGTACTCTCATCGACAGGGGTGCGTCCGCAAAAAAAGCGAAAATAATCGCAGCAGGAAAGCGGACAGAAGTCATACCTCCGACAGCGAATATCACAAGCACACCTACAGCACAAGCAACGCGCAAGTACAGACAGCTAAATATAGACTTTGCGGAGACCCGGAGACGATCGGCGAAGCAGGATGCATATTACGCACACACTAGTATCCCACACCTGAGGGAATACGAGGAGGACGAGTGGGAGTGGCGAAGTAAACAGTGGGACCAGAGGCCGGGGGGAAATTAGGCTATATGCGCCGAGTGGTGTCTGTGCTGGGGTCAAGTGAATGACGATCAGGTAGCTGGAAACCTCCGGGCACCGTTTTAAAATGTGTTTTTGTTGACCGCAGTGCGATAAACATTTTTGACTTGACAAACTATTAAGGCGCTGACGCATATTAGCTATTAGGCTTGGTTTTCTATTTGGATTCTGGGCACTTTTAAAAGGGACACAAAGGAACACATACATACCAGGTGAGTCATCAATGAACAACTTTATTAATTGAGCTAAACTTACCGTTAATTGCTGCGCGTGTGATACGTCTGTTAGTTACGAAGGTAAAAAGTAGCGTTGTGGAACTATGGAACTATTCGTGAGCTAATCTCACTCATCTAACCCCTGCGCTGTGCCTTTAAGTGCTTGCTTCATTGTCTTAAACAAGTGTTTAGGAGGTATACTTAATTATTCGTTCCACAGTACGGCTCATAAAAGCATTTTAGCAGAACTAACGCGACAGTCCAATTCAGGGAATTTGAAGATTGGTGTTGGTATTTATTAATACACCAATGCATTCCTCATTCCGGACTTAATTCTGCTCTCTGAAAATGTTAAGTTGATCTGCGCATTGAACCAGAGCCACCCGGACTTAATACGTCAACGTCCTGATTTCAATGAGGTTTGCACAGATAGCGGTGTGATTTGTTGTGTTTCTAAGTGTGATTGAATACTTTTTGCCTTTTGGAATTTCAAATGAAGAGAGGTCTAAACTGCATTTGGCAAGAGACCGTGGTTAAACGGGGCCGGCTTAATAACACCTGCGGCAACCAGAAACCAAACACACAATTTCACCATCTCCAGCACTTCAAAAAAACCCCCTATTCTCCAATTACATATAATTATACCACACTCCCTTTCTACACTGCAATCAAACGTGCAATGGGAACACAAATATTTCCTCTTGGGCATAGTTAGGAAGGAATTGCACCATGTCTAGCTGTAATAAAATAAAATAACGAAATAAACGTACAATTCTTGACATTTCCTCAATTGAGGTTAGATAAATAGCCTACTTCACCGGTTGTAAATCCTGAGAGAGAGACAGACACAGACACACGCACACACACTCACAATGTGTGTGGACTTTGGAGTGTGCAATTATGCTGTGGTTATGATGAGCTGACCCCAAGACTGTTCACCTACTTCCTGGTATTGCGCATGTTAATTCAATACTAACAACATTTAGCCACACTTTCAAGACGGGTGTTTTTAGTCGTTTTTTCCGGCTAATGACTTTGTCTCCCCCTGAATCTTGGCTTCTAAATCCTTGCCCGGTGTGTGGTTTAAAGTGCAATCCCCTGAGAGAGAGAGAGAGAGAGAGAGAGAGGAGGAGGGGGGGGGTGGGTTTTTTGGGGTGTGGGGAGGGACAAAAGAAGCATTGATTCCCGTCTGTTTTATGAAGCGTTGGTCTGTAACGCAGAGAATCCCTGGAGACTGCAACAGGTAGGGTTGGGAGAGATCTTGAGATCTGAGGTTGTACCCCTGCCTCCAGGAACAGATTGTCACATTCTGAAACCCGGTTTACAGATTGCACACAGCCAGTGATAAGAACGGTGGAAAAGAAAGAGAATGAGGGTTGTGGAGAGGGAGAGGGAGAGGGAGAGGGAGAGGCGGTGGGGGGCGGGTTGGGGGGGTAATAGCCGTAGATAATGGCGGTGTTTGTTACTGTGAGGCAGGTCTGCCTGCTGCTGTGTTGTGCTTTGCGTTCAGCGCCTTTAGGCCTCGTTCCACAGACACGGATTAGTCCTGGACTGGAACTGAGTTTAGTTCAGGGCTAAGCTTAATCTGTGTCTGTGAAATCGCCCCCTGAGTTCTACCTGTCGCCGTGCTGAATATCTGCGTAGAGAAACGTCAGCCCAAGGGAGGAGGACTTCATTGCTTCATTGCACAATAATAAAGGTGAACACATGAATGAAAAAATTACTTTGACTTTGTTCTGAAAAACAAAAAAAACACCCATTGAGCAGTCGTTCATCCCGGGCAAAGATGTCTTGTTAATGAGAGAGGTCAGGGGAGAAGGGCCAGACTGGTCAAAGTTGACAGGAAGGAGACAGTAATGCAAATAACCACACATTACAACAGCGGTATGCAAAAGAGCGTCTCTGAACACACAATGCGTCAAACCTCTCAGTGGATAGGCTACAGCAACAGAAGGCTTAATACATACAAAAGGCTTAATGCAAAAATGATCCGAATAACTTTTGTCTGTGAAATAACCAGAGGTAATCTATATTCAATCGTGTGTGTGTCCATAGCAAAGACTGTCTCCTGGACTCATGGGGAAAGCACAATTAAGCCAACAGTCAGTGGCTCGTATTTGACTACTTGCTAGACCCACTGCTGGCTCACAGGGGAGCGTGAAGCTCTCGTCCTGCTGCTTTTTGGGGTTTTAAGTGAGCTGTCCAGTTGTGGTTGAGCTGTTGCTATAGCCGTGAAGGCTAAGGGGACCCCAAGCTGTTCCAACGGTAGGAGCACAATGGACTTTTAAGGGTTCCTGACTCCAACCCTGAATAAGAAAGGAAGATGGAAGACAAAAGGGAGGGAGGGATGGGGGGAGGGACTGAGGTGGAGGAGATGGGGGTGGAGAGAGAGAGAGAAGGAGGGAGGGAGGGAGAGAGGGCTGGCTGAGTAGCAGCAGGAGAGATGGAGGGATGAAGGGGGTGGAGGGAGGTCTTTCTTCCTCGTTGTGATCCTGGGTTTCACATCTTAAAGGTCTCCTCTGACCCCTGACCTTTGGCCTTTGCGTGACCTAAGGTGCACAGGTATGCCTGTGGGCTTGCTGATCTGGTCACGTGACTCTGTGACACGGTCAAATGCGTGGTGGGTGAATCAAATAAAATTCATAAATAATTTTCAGCAGAATTATTAAGAACGTTGGGGTGTTTTGTTTTTATTGCTCTCTCAGTCCGTCACAGTTGCTAGGTAACAAATAACACAACATGGCAGCACTATTTACAGGTCAATAGAATTGTTTTCATTGTTTATTTAAATAATAACTGATGAGGTGAAAGCTGTTGGGCAGAGGACAGTTTTCACCTTTTTTACCAGGGGGGGTGCTTTCCAAAAATCTGAATGAACAGGAATAAACATCCTGCCCCCAATTTCCTTTGGCCTGACAGCAGGGGGTCACATGGAAAACACCACTGAATGCAACCCAGAAAGACTGAGCAGGGGACGATCCCCCCAGGAGTAAAGCAAGGTTAAGGGCCTCGCTCAAGGGCCCAACAGCTGTGTGGATCTTATCGATCTTACCGGGTCCCAGTCTTGTACATTAGCCACGAGGTTACGGACTGCCCCTGATGTGAAGGTATGTGAACCAGGTCATGCCCACCTGTTTCATTCTCTCTGAGTAAGATCCAGACCTGACACAGGTCTGTGAACACACACTCTCTCACACACACACACACACACACACACACACAGAGGTATGTGAACACACACACACACACACAGGTCTGTGAACACACACTCTCTCTCACACACACACACACACAGAGGTATGTGAACACACACACACACACACACACAGAGGTATGTGAACACACACACGCACACACACACACACACACAGAGGTATGTGAACACACACACGCACACACACACACTCATACACACACACACAGGTATGTGAACACACACACACACACAGAGGTATGTGAACACACACACGCACACACTCACGCGCAGTGAAAGTGCGGATCCCACCCTCAAGGCTAACTGAGCCGATGACTAACCCTCTGGCTCCATTGTGCCCAGTGTTTGCCCTGTGGGGCTGAATAAGGCTAGGCTGCAACGTGAGAGACACACACGGCATCAAAGCCAGGCCAGACACAGCGGGAACGGCCCTGAAATAGAGAGGGCTGAGAAAGAGGGGGAAGGAAAGCGGGACGTCTGGAGAGAGAGATGGAGAGATGAGAAGAGTGCGGAGGGGGGTGGGGGGAGCTGGCATGTGCAACATGTACTCAGTGACCTCATCGTGTGGACCCGCGCACCAGCGCGTTAATGCAAATATTTAATCGGCCAATCACGGGGCGGCAACTTGATGCATAGAAGCATGCAGTCATAGTCAAGAGGTTCGGCTGTGGTTCAGACCAAACACCTGAACGGGGGAGAAATGTGATCCTCGTGACTTTGACTGTGGAATGATTGTCGGTGCCGGACGGGGTGGTTTGAGTATTTCAGAAACTGCTGATCTCCGGGGATTTTCACGCACAACAGTCTCTAGAGTTTCCGGAGAATGGTGCGATAAACAAAAAATAATCCAGTGAGCAGCAGTTCAGCAGGCATAAACGCGTTGTTAATGAGAGAGTTCAGAGGAGAATGGCCAGACTGGTCAAAGCTGACAGGAAGGTAATGCAAATAACCACACATTACAACAGTGGTATGCAGAAGAGCATCTCTGAACACACAACACATCATAACTCTAAGTGGATAGGCTACAGCAGCAGAATCTAAAAAATAAGACTAGTAAATACCTAAAAAAGTGCTCACTGATTGTATGCTGAAGCATAGGCCTCCTACCCTGAGACAGCAAAACTGCCATTTTGTACAGTCCAGCTCCCCCTCCCACACACACACACACTCACACGCACACACACACACACACACACACACACACGCAGGGTTAAACCTGGGCTGTGTTTGACAGTGTCTGCACTGCCCAGAGATGAGCCCCTGTAGTGGAGTGTGGTACCAGCCATGCAGGTAGTTAATCACAGTGTTATCTCTGAGCTGTTACAGCACTCTTTAAAAACAACCAGCGCATGAGTATGGGCTCACACAGGCTGGTACATGCGCAGGCACACACACACACACACACACACACACACGTACACACACACATGTGCACACAGACACACACACACATGTGCACACAGACACACACACACACACACATGTGCACTAACACACACACACATGTGCACACAGACACACACACACACACATGTGCACACAGACACACACACATGTGCACACGGACACACACACACACATGTGCACACAGACACACACACACACACACACACACACACATGTGCACACAGACACACACACACACACACATGCGCACACAGACACACACACACACGTGCACACACACACACACACACACACACACGTGCACACAGACACACACACACACATGTGCACACACACACGTGCACACACACACACACACACGTGCACACAGACACACACACGCACACACATGCGCACACAGACACACACACACACGCACACATGTGCACACGCACGTACACACACACACACATACCAACACACCTGTGCACACACACATACACACAGACACACACACAAGCATGCACATATACACACAACCTACAGTCCTACCTACAGTAAATCTGTAAAGCAAAGATGCTTTCGAAAATAATTAAATCAGCTATTTTAAATATCACAAAATGTATTATAAAGAGCAGTGAACAGTTAAAAAACCATATTAATATTTCTTATGACCCCACCCCCCCCCCTTCACCCTTTGAACAGCATCAATTCTCTTCTGGTTCTCCCGGTAAATCCCTGACAGCTCTGATCATGCTTGTATCTGAAAAGTGCTCTATTACTTCTTATGTGTATGACTTTATTTATTGAAATGCAACAATGTCATTGTAAAATGAAATTTTCTGGAAAACATTTTTTTTCTCTTTTTATACTGACACACTAATGCAGAGGAAAAACTAGCAAATTTATATTTTAAACAACTGAGGGTGCCTTGGACTTTTGGTCAGTACTGTACTCACCCAAAACGCACACAATACAAACATATGACACACACACATACACACACACAGATACACACACAACACCCACACACAGCTTTTCACACAGGGCAGTGATGAACAATTGCCTATTGCCCCTCATAAGATTACAGCTGGCCTATTTAGCTCTACAGAGTGTGTCTAATCATGAGGTCATTAGTTTCAGCTTCCGCTGTGTTTTACAACCCCGGAGTCAGCGCTTTGAGCCGAACGCACTCAGAACGACTACTCTGTCACCCCCTTACTCACTCAAAACTGATAGTGGTGTGGTTTTAGTATTTTATTTTTTATTTAACCTTAACCAGTCATTAAGAACACAATTCAAACACTTATTTAAAATGGCAGCCTGGGGTGGCGCAACAGGCTAAGACGCAGCGGACTTGCGGTTGCAGTTCGCTGCAGTTGCACGCCGGGGACCGGGGTTCGATTCTCGGTCTCGTAATTGGCTTGGTAGAATCATGGAAGACGAGCATGAGACGAGACGGCTTGAAGAAGGCGTGTCGCTCTCCTTCGGGGGATTGAGCGGTGTATCTAACACTAACTCTAATTGAATCAGACGGGGTACAATTGGCTATCAAATGGGAGAAAAAGGAAAAATAAAATAAAATAAAAAAATGGCGGCCTGGCAGAAGGCAAAGCCTCTGGATTGTTATGAGCTCTCTACGGCTTCTTATTTCTGTTGGGTGACCACTCTCTCCTTCTGGGCAAGCTTCTCCCTTATCGGTTTAGACCCTGGACACAGAGGGGAAACGTCACAGCGACCTGCAGGCGCAGCGCAGAACTCTGAACCTCGGGCGGTTGTGAGTTTGAATCCGTGGTGTGGGGCAGTCACTGCACTGGACCTCTGCACTACAGGGTTTCCATTAGAGCAGGGGTGAGCCATTTCAGTCCTGGGGTGCTGGTGTGTATGCAGGGGTGAGCCATTTCGGTCCTGGGGTGCTGGTGTGTATGGAGGGGTGAGCCATTTCAGTCCTGGGGTGCTGGTGTGTATGCAGGGTTTTCTTTACACCGGTTACCCAGGTTAATGAGCTAATTGGCTGTATACTCCTGCACTGGTTCACACGTAGGCGGCACGGATGGTGCAGTGGGTAGCACTGCCGCCTCACAGCAAGGAGGTCCTGGGTTCGAATCCCCGTCGGCCGGGGCCTCTCTGTGCAGAGTTTGCATGTTCTCCCCGTGTCTGCGTGGGTTTCCTCCGGGTACTCCGGTTTCCTCCCACAGTCCAAAGACATGCAGGTTAGGTTGATTGGAGAGTCTAAATTGCCCGTAGGTATGAGTGTGTGAGTGAATGGTGTGTGTGCCCTGCGATAGACTGGCGACCTGTCCAGGGTGTATTCCTGCCTTTCGCCCAATGTATGCTGGGATAGGCTCCAGCCCCCCTGCGACCCTGATCAGGATAAGCGGGTTCAGATAATGGATGGATGGATGGATGGTTCACACGTAGATTAGATCACAGTAAAACACTAAATGTAGGGACGCAAGAACAGTCTTTGGCTGTCATTCATACGCTTATCAACAACTGTCCCTGGAAATATGCCACTCTGGAGGTTTTCACTCCAGCCCTAACAAAACAGTTCTACAGCTGGAGATCTTGTTGAGCTGCTAGGTAGAAGAATCGGGCGTGTAAATGAAAATCTATCGGACGCTTGACCTCCAGGAACAGGGATGGGCAAGCCTGGCACCTCCAAACTCATTGGTTCAAATTCCTCATTTTTCATGAAATACTAAAGGAACATTTGTTTTGCTCGCCCACACAAAAGATACCTATAGATTCACTGTTTAGTTGTTTTTACAATATTTTACTATAGCATGAAAAAATATTTGATACATGTTTCAATATCGTCTTTTTGTGGTTCTCAATAAAAGTAATAGTCGATGATTGCATTGTATAATAATATATACAATGATCAGGTAAAGTGATGGATGTGAATGATGTCGGGTCATTGATTTAGTTATAGTAATGGATGTGAATGATGTCAGGTCATTGATTTAGTTATAGTAATGGATGTGAATGATGTCAGGTCACTGATTTAAAGCGGTGCGTTTGTGCCATACCCTGGAAAGCCCTTTCCTCTGAGTAACTCAATAGATCACACTCCACTGTCCCGCCTTGAGAAGATTGCATTGGTCCCACGGTTTAGCTGCTCATGGGGGCTGCAAAACTGACCCTAGGGAGCTACAGGCTCTGCTGCCAAAAATCAGCGTGCTGAGACACGGAAAACCCGGGGCAGTGAGTTAACAGAGCAATCAGCTACATGTGGGTTTACAATTACAAACAACCATTTTTAAACTTCGCACAAGAGCACTGTATGTGGACCAAACTGAATGATTTTTTCATTTCTTTTACAAAATATCCGGCTGAACAACAAAAACGATACATTTCTCCAGTCCAATTTAAAAATCACGAACAGAAAATAGTGCATCCACTATAATGCCACTGGTTGCTAGTATTTTTTAGATCATTGTTCTATGATTGACAAAATAAATCTAGTGCTGGTGCTTTTCCTTTGAGAGATGTTCGCAGGGGTTTGGTCATTTTGATCCATTTTGCGAATGAAATGAACTGACAAGCTGTATGTTGGCATAGAGAGTTGTATGAAGTGAAATTGAAAGTGAAATTTTAGCAATTGTAAAAAAGGTTGAAATCCCCTGTGCTGTGACAAAGGACAGTCTAACATTCAATGATAATGTGGTAAAATTGATCCTGTTCCAAAGTAATTGGTGTCAATCATTTTATTTATCCTAAAACATTCATGATCTAAACATGGAATGTTGTTACAAGTAATCTGTTTCCATAAAACTATGCTTTCGAAGTAATGTTACACTTACTTATAATTTTTAGCAGTTGGATACATTGATACATTTGTATTGTCATGGCAGGAAAGACAATATTTTCCAAAGTATTTCATATCTTTTTTTTTTTTCAGCACAAACTTGGCTACAATAATATGGCAACAGTAAGTAGGTCAGGATCATATGAACCATATGAATCATATCCGAACAGAACATGGGGAAGCGTCCGCTTACAAACTAAACTAGCGAGTCGATGAGATCATTTAGGCCTACTTATTTTTTGAAAGGAAAAATATGATAGTTTCATGCACGCCACCTTTTATGGCTTAGAGTGGCTCCCCTTTTAGAAAGACCACAACTGGTGGTCGATACATGACCCCTGTGCTGCTGCTAGCAGGGCGACATCCAACCTATTTCACATCCGACCAAAAAATGACAAAAGTAGTTTCATGAAAAAATACATTAGATACATTGGTAGTTAGATGCATTGAATAGTAATTGACAGTATTTTCAAATTTAATGCGTATATTTCATTTTGAAATGCTAAAACTTTCAAAGTTTCAAAGGTTGTGTCATTGTGAACAAGTGATTTGGTTCAGTGATCAAATTATTTTTGGTTTATGTACAGTACTGTGCAAAAGTTTTAGGCAGAGTTTGGCTGTTCCTCACCCAGTTTTAACCCTCCTACACAACTGTTTCTGTTTCAGTTAATGATTGTATTTCAACCATTAACTGAAACAATCATTAGCTCCTGTTTGGTATAATTGGTTAATCACACACCTGACTATATGCTTACAAAATCCCTGACTTTGTGCAAGTGCACCTAGAAGAATTGATGCTGATTTGAAGGCAAAGGGTGGTCACACCAAATATTGATTTCATTTAGATTTTTCATCTGTTCACTCACTTTGCGTTTTGTTTAGTGATAAAAATAAACTTTCTATTTTTGAAAGCATTCTTACTTTACAGCATTTTTTCACACCTGTCTGAAACTTTTGCACAGTACTGTATATTGTATCCAAGCAATTGAAAAAAGTGTTTAGAGTTTTGAAAAATGCATTTTGATTATCCGTTTTGAGTTATACAGTTATACAGAATAATGATCTCAAGGTTCTGAAATAAGTGTCAAAGGGATTGTAAAAAAACTGTAATACTATGTAAGTGTGTAAAACAGAGGATGCAATTATAATACACAACAATAATAATACACAAAAATACTGCACTAATAATAAAGATACAACACAAATGACAACAAGGACACCTCGCTCGAGAGTAAAGAAGTTGAAGCTTAATGGTAACAGTGAGGTTTGAGGGCAATGTCTGCTTCTAAATTTCAGAACTGTTTTTTTGTGCAGGTAACAGTTCTTACTGTTCTGAAATCTATCAATGATCAAGCTTTGGTGTACATAGGTCATTTTAAGACTGTAAAAATAAATGACTGTGTAGGGGGTTCAGTTAACCAGATTTACTGTCCAAATCATCACCCCCCTTTTTTCACATCTGAAAATGAAGTGCAACCGAAGTCTTTGTGCAGGCGGGAGTGTTGTTGGAATTGTAATATGTGTGATATTTTCCTCCCCCTCTCTATCTTTTTTTCAGTCGAGTGTGTATCATTTGGAGCACTTTGTAGTGGTCATGACAGCTGATCGCCTCTAGAGGGAGCCAGTTACTCTCCCTTCAATAATGGGCCCGGAGCACAACACTACACAGATACGCACGGTAGGTAGATTCGATGCGCTTTACAATACATACTGTCTGCTCAGTGCAAATTCGACGCTTTTGGTGTTAAGCCAACACTTTTGGGCGTCGGCGACGGGTGTGCCGTGCCTGCAGATTTTCGTAAGGTCTCAGACGCCTGTCAGAAGTGTCGCACAGTCGCGATTGGCTGACGAAATCTAAGACAAAAGGTTGCCATGGCGAGGATAGCAATTTACTACTTGGCTTCTTGTTTTTATGAATGAATACGTTGTTTACATAGCTATCCAGCAAAACGGACGGGTTCGAGGAGAAGCTCGTTGGTATAGTTCAAAGCTTACTATAGTCTAACGATAACTAATTAGTCTAACTATTGTCTGTGAACTGTGACACGTCGTCGGACAAAGTTCTGTCTGCAGACACTTTTATCGCAAGACACTTTGTTGCAGAAGTATATATTAGCCTTAAATGTGAAACGTGAAACGTTGTCGGACAAAGTTCTGTCAGGGGGTACTTTGTCGCAGGACACTTTGTCGTTGAGGCATAAATTAGCCTTTTAAAGGTTCGCTGTAAGGAAATACAGCTATAAGCTGTCAATCATTTGTTCAGACACTGTTCTGCTGTTGGGACACACCTGTCAATCAACACGTGCACTTCCTGTGGGAGCAGAAATACTTTACATTGGAGACGTGCGCTAAACATCACCCTTACACTCTTTTACTAAGAAAATGACTCATTTTTATTATCATCCTTGAACTGTTTTGCAAACACTCTTATCAATGGAAACTTACACAATTTTACAGAGTGCCCATTTTAAACAGCTGGATAAATACAGTGAAGCAATTCAGGTTCAGTGACTTGTGCAAAGATACATTTGCACCCTCCCTGGGAATCGAACCTGGAACATATAGGTGACAAGCCCAGTTGCCTAACCACTATGCAACACTGCCACACATATGCTGACATTCATTACAACTATTTTATTCTTTTCCCGCCTGTTTGTACAGCTTTGTTAATGTATTTGCCATCATTAGTCCATGTTAACTACATTAGTTAATGCCATTTCATATTGGAGTGAAAAATGTATTTGTTGAAGTTGATGTTAGAAGTGTGTCCTATTTCATGCTTAATAATATATTTGTACATGATTAATTAATGATTAACAACTACATTAGCTGATGCCAGTTCACGTGACCTCATTGTAAAGTGTGACCGTACATTTAAACACCGCACTGGAGCGATTACACATCCCTCTAACCCGTCCACTCTCTCGTTTCTCTGAACGCAGATGATCTCCACGCCTCCAGCCTCGCCCCCCCTCCCCCGCTGCCCCGACGCCCCCTTCCTCAGCGTTCCCTGCCCGGCCCCGCCCCCCTGCTCGCCGTGCCCCTCCCCCCCGCCGCCCGCCCACGGGGGCGTGACCCTGAGGGCGCTGCGCTCCCGTCACCTGGCGCACCTGGACCCCTGGAGGAGGCACAGCTGGGAGCCCGGGGCCGCCGTGCAGGGCAGCCCGCAGAACCACAGCCGCAGGTAGGGGGCGCTGTTTCCCCACGTCTCACCGTGACTATAACGGCTGTGTCTGAAACTGCTTACATACCTACTGTGGCGTATTTAGGGTCGGTATACGTGACGAGAAATTCGGTAACTAGGGAAAAAATTCTCTAAATGTAGTCCACTGGAAAAAAACTAAAACTATGTCAATCTCAACAAGTATTTTACTGTCGTATTTAGGTTTCCAATCTGTCACTGACTCATTTGAGCCAATCAAATGATTTCATCCTCTCTGAAAAAGCTCTGCGATTGGTAGCAGAAGGTAGCTCCACCCATTTCACAGGTCTCGTTCACCCATTGCTACACACCGCCTTTCTGTGAATGTTCCTGTTTTGTGAATGTTTCTTTCCTTGCTCCCTCTCCAAGTGTGATTTTTTAAATTTATTTGTCTTTAAATCTTTCTCCTCTCTTCTTCTGACAGCTCCTGAATGAACCAGCACAGTTATCCTGTGTTTACCCTTTTCTGAACTGTCTCTCTTTCTCTTTGTAAGTCTTTCTTCAGTTCCTGAGCAAATTTCCTTAACACCGGTTCTAATTAACACTTTAGTTTTCACAGTATCAGACAGCTAAATCTTTTTTATTCATTATCTGCTTGCTACTGGTCAGCAGCAGATGTATTCTAATGGATGTGCATGAATCTAACCTCGTGAATGATGTCGGGTCACTGATTTCGTTAAAGCGATGGATGGGGATGTATGGGCGACATGGCTCAGGCAGTAAGCGCAGTCGTCTCATTGGCTCAGACAGTAAGAGCAGTCGTCTCATTGGCTCAAGCAGTAAGAGCAGTCGTCTCATTGGCTCAGGCAGTAAGAGCAGTCGTCTCATTGGCTCAGACAGTAAGAGCAGTCGTCTCATTGGCTCAGGCAGTAAGAGCAGTCGTCTGGCAGTTAGAGGGTTGCCGGTTCGATCCCCCGCCCGGGCTGTGTCGAAGTGTCCCTGAGCAAGACACCTAACCCCCAAATGCTCCTGACGAGCTGGTCGGCGCCTTGCATGGCAGCCAATTGCCGTCGGTGTGTGAGTGTGTGTGTATGAATGGGTGAATGAGAAGCATCAATTGTACAGCGCTTTGGATAAAGGCGCTATATAAATGCCAACCATTTACCATTTACCATGTGAACGATGTCAGGTCATTGATTTAGTTAAAGCGATGGATGTGAATGATGTCAGGTCACTGATTTAAAGCGATGCGTTTGTGCCATACCCTGGAAAGCCCTTTCCTCTGAATAACTCAATAGATCACACTCCACTGCCCCGCCTTGAGAAGATTGCATTGGTCCCACGGTTTAGCTGCTCATGGGGGCTGCAAAACTGACCCTGGGGAGCTACAGGCTCTGCTGCCAAAAATCAGCGTGCTGAGACACGGAAAACCCGGGGCAGTGAGTTAACAGAGCGATCAGCTGCTTTAGCTGATACATTAAGCGGCAATGAAAATCTACGCAGCCTGCAGCTCTCTAGGACCGTGTCATCGGACTCTGAATCTCTTCACCGAAACAAGGTTTTCAGTGTCGGAAATGGCAATACCATCAGCCTGACTATGGGTGTTTTTTTCCACAGCACCGATTGAATGGGCGCTGGTACAGGATTCTGGCCTAGCGTTAACAATGGGGCGATTATTACCCTCCTAAATGTTTCCGTCCGCGACTGGGTAAGGCTGAAGATCAGTGACACAAGTGCGAGGGAAATCTGGAGTCTGGTGCCAAATGGCCAGAAGGAATAAGGAATTATTGCTCTAGGGTTAAAGTATCCATGTGTCACTGTCGTAAAAGCCATTGTGGATCTGCTGGGGGGGATGTGCTGTCCTGCCCTGCACAGTGTGTGTGCAGTTAGCTTTTCAGATACGGCTTCTGTACAACACTGTGTACAGGACATTCTGTCTGTCAGTGTCACTAGCTGTGAACTAGGGCGGCCTGTAGCGTAGTGGTTAAGGTACATGACTGGGACACACAAGGTCAGTGGGTCTAATTCCGGTCTAGCCACAATAAGATCCGCACAGCCGTTGGGCCCTTGAGCAAGGCCCTTAACCCTGCATTGCTCCGGTGGATTGTCTCCTGCTTAGTCTAATCAACTGTACGTCGCTCTGGATAAGAGCGTCTGCCGAATGCCAATAATGTAATGTAATGTAATGGACTCTTGCCAGTCGACGCTGGACTTGCCAGAAGTTGTGCCAGGCGTCAGATAAGGTTACATCAATACATTTACATTTACATTTTACATTTTAGTCATTTGGCAGACGCTTTTAATCCAAAGCGACTTACAGGTGCATAGGTTAATATCAATACCATCATATAACAAGATATTATAAGTGCAATTAAAGCACTGCTGCTATTGACCTTTCACGGTGTAAGATCAGAAATGAATGGAATGTGTGGTTAGAGTGTTCTTAAAAACTCCAATTGAAAATTCTAATGCTGATGTGACATCACTGTCTCAATCACTGCTGGTAATTTAAAGCAATGGAGTTCTAGAACACTGACATAGACATTTGAAGAAGAAAACATAAAAAAAACAAACAGGTTACAAATAGTACTAATAATTTGTATTAGTAATAGTTATGTTTGTCGGTGCTCCCGAATCACGTGCGTAGACCCCCCCTCCCTCTCTGTGACAGCTGTCGAAGGCTCATCCTCCGTGTCCCGCGGGGGTAACTGGGGTCTTTACGGTGAATGGGGGTGACCCTTCACAGCCCCTCTCTGTGTGGGGGCACACAGGCAGATCTGTATGACCGGCCCTGGTCCCCCACAGCTCCATTGTTCCCCCCCCCCCCCCCCGCACACTGAACCTGCGGTCCCAGGGCAGGGTGGCACTGGGCTGGCATTGTACCACTGAGGGTCCCTGTCTCCGGCGCTAACCCGCTACACGCTAGCAGCTCTCCATCCTCTCCATACCGCCACGCCCAATCTTAAAGCAGGACTGCACCAGGAAATGCTGGGCTCTCTCCGCTATGCCGCTACACACGGTCTTAGTGCGGGACTCGAGCAGGCAGCGCTGGGCAGGCTCTCCCAATAGCGGGGAGAGCACCAGCCGTGGGGACGATGTGTTTTTCAGGCACCCGCAGTAGTGAGAGTAAGCGTGTGTGAGTTAGCGGTGTAAGTTTGGATGCAAGTTAGCGTGTGAGTTCACTCATGTTAGTTAGCACGTGAGGTAGTGTGTAAGTTAGCATTTGAGTTAGCTTGTGTTAGCGGTGGGAGTTAGCATTTGAGTTAGTGTGTAAGTTAGCTGTGTGAGCTAATGGTATGAGTTAGCAGTGTAAGTTAGTGAGTTAGCATGTGAGCTAGCAGTATGAGATAGCATCAGAGTTAGTGGCTTGAGTAAGCAGTACGAGTTAGCGGTGTAAGATGGAGGTGTGAATTAGCAGAATTAGCAGTTATTCTCACTCTCCCTCTCTCTATCTTTCTCTCTCTCTCTCTCTCTCTCTCAGTGTGAGTCTGGAGGATCTGGACCCAGAGGAGATGGAGAAGCTGTTGGGCGGGGCTCTGGGGCCCCACAGGGGGCAGGACCCCCGTAGGGTCCCCATCGTCCAGTACAGCCAGGAGCCGGGGTCCCTGCAGTCCCTCACTGAGGAGGAGGCGGGGCCAGAGCCACTGCACTACTCAGTACTGGAGGTGAGGCCTGTCACGGTGCTGTGCTGTGATTGGACCACCTGGGTGTCAGTCAACCTGTTACTGTAGAGAGAGTCACAGACACATGCACATAAAGACACATGCACACACAGGACAAATGTTTGTGTGTATGTGTGTTTATGTGTGCCTGTTTGTGTGTGTATGTGCATGTGTGTATGCATCTGTGCGAGCGTGTGTGTGTGTGTGTGTGTGTGTTTATAGTGTGAAAGGGCAGTGTGCACAGGATGAAAGGCTGCAGTGTGTTCAGTATAATGGAGCACAGTATGAATAGGGCTGTGTGTGTCTCTCTCTCTCTCTCTCTCACACACACACACACACACACACACACACACACTCTCTCTCTCTCTCTCTCTCACACACACACACACACACACTCTCTCTCACACACACACACACACACACACACACACTCTCTCTCTCTCTCTCTCTCTCTCTCTCTCTCTCAGGGCCAGTCCTCTCAGCTGCAGGGCTGCAGTGCCTCTGCTCCGTCTCTGTGCCACGACCTGGAGCCTCGAACACGCTCCCATTCTGCCCTGCCCGCACCTCGCCCCCGATCTCACTGCTACGGTGAGACCGCCGGACGCCTGCACTGTCTCTGCCTCTGTCTCTGCCTCTGTCTCTGCCTCTGCCTCTGCCTCTGTCTCTGCCTCTGTCTCTGTCTCTGTCTCTGCCTCTGCCTCTGTCTCTGTCTCTGTCTCTGTCTCTCTGTCTCTGCCTCTGCCTCTGCCTCTGTCTCTGTCTCTGCCTCTGCCTCTGCCTCTGTCTCTGCCTCTGCCTCTCTGTCTCTCTCTTTCAGTCTCTCTGTCTCTCTCTCTCTCTTTCTGTCTCTCTGTCTCTGTCTCTCTCTCTGTCTCTCTCTCTGTCTCTGCCTCTGCCTCTCTGTCTCTCTCTTTCAGTCTCTCTGTCTCTCTCTCTCTCTTTCTGTCTCTCTGTCTCTGTCTCTCTGTCTCTCTGTCTTTCTGTCTCTCTGCCTCTGTCTCTCTGTCTCTGTCTCTGTCTCTGCCTCACACCACCTCTGCCTCTCTGTCTCTGCCTCATGCCATCACTTAAAATGTTATTCCTTAGTATGCTCTGTCAGTCTGTCTTATCACTTAAAGCTTTGTATTCCTTAGTGTGCACTATCTGTCTGACTGTCTGTGTCTCCCTCTCTCTCTTCCGCTTAAAACATTTTTCTTTAGTGTGCGCTGTCTGTCTGTGATTTCCCTCTGCATGTGTGCCTGTCTGTGTGTGTGTGTGTGTGTGTGTGTGTGTGTGTGTTTCACGCAGTAAAGCACTGTACCTCACCGTGTACTTGTGGGGACTGTGTTGCTTCATATCCTGCTGTCTCTCCCCCTCTCTCTCTCTCTCTCTCTCTCATCATCAGCTCTCCTCTCTGTTTGCTTGTCTGCCCTTATATCCGTCTGTGCATGTAAATCAGTGTCAACCCAGTGTATAAATATCAGACTGTCTGTCTGTCACTCTTTACCTGTCAGCACAGTATATTTGTAAAATGCAGCGTGTAGTATCCCATTTCAGCAGTTTGTTTAGTTTTTTGTTTGGTCAGTGCTGAAGCCCTGTGCTTCTCTGTGTGTCAGAGCCCAGTCACATGACCGACTGTATGACAGACACGCTCTTTCACTTCTCCTCTCCCGAACCTCCGCGGTACTTCCCGTATGCGCGCTGTGACCGAGCCGCGGTGTTCAGTCAGAGAACCGCGCGGTCGAACCGTGTTCGACGGCAATGTCAGAGGAACGCGCGGTAGAACCGTGTTTAACGCCCGACGTGTCCGTGTTTCAGAAACCTCGCTCTACAGCCGGGTCGGAGGGTCCACGCACAGGTGAGTCCGCTCGTCCGCACGCGCTCAGTGCGCGCGGTGGTCATGTGATCGGCGTGTTTAATCTGGGGTGCTCGTAATTGCCTGTCCCTTTACTGTCAGCCGTCCTCTTCTGTGTACATAGAAATACCCTGAAATTAAAGCACACAGTCGCAACTTTAACCTGATGTTCATTGGGTTTTTTTAATCTAGTTTGTTCTACAGAGCCAAAACAATGAAAATTTGACTGTCCCAATACAATGTCCCTAAGACTGTGCTTAACTATGTTTATGTAATGCACTGATATGTGTATAATTAATATAACACTGGGATTTTTCCATTTGTTATCTCCAATTTCACTCTACACCCCTCTTTTAATTCTGCATTCATACCGTTCTACTCTTTCTTTCTCATGTCTCATCCCCTTATCTTTTTCTGTTTTTTTCTCCTTTCCAACCCTCTCTGCTCCATCTATCTCCTTTCTCCTCCTCTCCCCTCTCCTCCTCTCTCTCTCTCTCCTCTCCCCTCTCCTCCTCTCTCTCTCTCCTCCCCTGTCCTCTGCTCCCCCTCTCCCCTCTCCTCCTCTCCTCTCTCCTCTCCCCTCTCTCCTCCTCTCTCCTCCTGTCCTCTCTCCTCTCCCTCTCCTCCCCTGTCCTCTCTCCTCTCTCTCTCTCCTCTCCTCTCCTCCTCTCCCCTGTCCTCCTCTCTCTCCTCCTCTCTCCTCCTGTCCTCTCTCCTCTCCCTCTCCTCCCCTGTCCTCCTCTCTCTCTCTCTCTCCCTCTCCTCTCCCCTGTCCTCCCCTCCCTCTCCTCCCCTGTCCTCCTGTCCTCTCTCCCCTCCCTCTCCTCCCCTCTCCTCCCCTCTCCCTCTCTCCCTCTCCCTCTCCTCCTCCTCTCCTCTCTCCTCCTCTTCCTCAGTGTGGATGTGGAGGACGAGGAGGAAGGAGAGAGGGAGAGTAGCAGCACGTTAGAGCGCACCCTCAGCTTCCTGCGCAAGATGGCCGGCAACCGCAAGGTGAGCTTCATGGCAACCGTGACCGTGAAACCGCCGGAGAGGCAGAGAGAGATACGCACGCTCATGTTCAATAACACGGCCAAATTTATGCCTATTTTATACTGTTAATGGGTTTTCTATGTGTTTCTTCACTGACTGCACTGCAAAAAAAGTCTTACCAAGTATTTTAGTGTTTAGTTAGTAAAGAAAATATTTGCTCGTTTTAAGTTACTGTTCGCTCGAAATTTGTGACATTTTCTTACTTATTGGTGAATCTTGAAATGAGTCGAGCTGTATCTCCTCATTGACAATATTTTGCAAAAAACTAATAGATATAAGATCTGAATATAAGACGTTTCAGTATAATATAAGAATAAAATACTTTTATGTTGAGACTGTGTTGGTTTTTGCAGTGTGTTTCACCCTGGTGGTGAGGAGCAGGCCGTAGGCTGTGTTGGCTGAACTGTTTGAGCTGTTTCTAGTCCGTTGGACTGAGGTTGTCAGTATATGTACAGTTGGGCAGTGTCCACTAGGAGGCACTGCAGTCCTGACTGGGGAACCATGGTTACCTAATTCAGGGGTGCACAACAAGGTCTGATCCTTTTCAGGATTTTTGTTAAATGAATTCACGCTTAATTCAAACAATCATATCTTGAACTGACATTTGAGTAAATGCCAACTACAGTTGCGGGCTGCAAATGTATCGCAAAGATTTTTTATACAGGAGTGACCCAGCGTAGATTACAGAGCTGTTACAAAACTAAACTTCGGTAATTGTTTTGCAAGAAACGACGCGCAGACAGGTCCTCCAGGACCGGAGTTGCGTGTCCCTGGACTACACTTCCCAGGGTCCCTTGGGTGAATGTTGCCTCTGCTTGCCAGAAAGCAACAGGTTAGCAGCTGTTAGCAGAAGACCTAACAGAGTCTGAAAGGTGGTGCAGGTCTTCTGCTCTTGTCTGTTTAATCTGCTGCAGTAGATCATCAAAATATCCATGATTAAAACACATATGCATCCTTGTGGTTACTGTTAGGGTTAGTTTGGATTCGTTTAGGGTTCACGGGTTAGGGTTAAGGTTAGTGCTAGGGGTTAGGTCTTTCCATAAACAACAATAATGAGCACATGTGCATTTTAATATAGATGCCTACAGTTGAGTGCTCTGTGTGGTTTATAAATCAGAATTTTACAGAGATCCACACCCACTGTGGGGCGATAGTGGGCCCTCGAAGTCAGCATCTGAACGGTGCGTTTCATAACCCCTTTTTACCATTTCACTCATGGATTTTTGGACAATCACGTGGGCCGCAGCGGTGTGTGAAAGATTACGCGAGTGAATATATCACGGCAGTCCGTACCCCGGAGAGCTCTGTGCCTGGGCGCGGGTGGTACAACCATGATGTAAGAGCAAAGTGCATTTTTTTTAAAAAGCGCAGAGAAGTTGTTTTTAAAAAAAAATGCCATTGGAAGTGAATATTCTCAGATAAGTGCTGCCGTGTTCGCCGTGTCGGGGGATTGCGATGCGGTGATGTCATCCAGGAGCTTGCGTGACCCGGGGGGGGGAAGCGTTCGCCGATCGCTCCGTGGTGTTCAAACGGGGTCGTTTCATCTTCGGGGACAGTGTTGAGCGTCCCTTCCTCTCCGGTGCGATGCTTTGTGATGCGTGCGCCGACACATCCGTGTATTCTGAGCCACTTCCTGTGTGGATAAGCGCTTCCTGTGCCTTTACCGTGCCGTTAGTGCGATAAACCGTAGCACTCGCAGTTCTGCCGCTTTCAGATGCAGGACCAAAAGTTAGAGACTCTCGACTTGAAAAGAGTCTTCGGAAATGAGTTGTTTTTCCAGCTACTTGTAGTTCATAGCAGTGTCCAGCAGAGGGTGCTGCTCTTTTGACTCTTCTCCTCCCGGTCACGCCAAGGTGGGCAGTGAGTGCATCTCTGTTTCTAGTTTCCATGCCAACCTCTGGCCTTAATTACTTAATTAGCCCTCACATTTACGCCGTCTGACGTTTTAGCTACATTTCGCGATAAGCGCAGGAGTGACAGCCAAACACTGTTATCGTGGGCCTGTATGAAACATTTTACTGAGATCTAATCTACAAAAGACCAGTGATGGAGTAGACGGCCAATTAGCTCGTTTCGCCAGGGTAATTGGTGGAAACAAAAACCTGCATACACTGCGGGCATTGCCCCCCCCCTGCAGTCATGGATGCTGAAAAAGTGGACTGTTTCACGGCTGTTGATAAACTGCAGGTGATATTAGTTTGTGTATTACTCTGGGGTAAAACAACAGTGCTGTACTTTCAATGCCGTCTATAAGGGTAATTGAGAGTAAGTGACTATGACAGTAATGCCCAGTGACAGTCAGACACCATTCAACTGTCACGCGTGAGAGAGGCGGAGTCCATTTTGTGCCAGAGCGGAGGCCATTTTGGATCGTTCGAGCCGGAGGCCTGCTGGGTTATCAGATGTAGAAGGCAGTGGGAATGACGTGTGTAACGCTGGGTTTATTTGTGCTTGAGAGTGGAGCCCTTGTCTGGGCCTCTGTAATGAGGTGTGCAATGGGCTGGCTTATCTCCAGAGCCTATCAGCAGCCCCCCCCCCCCCCCCGGGGATGGTCGCCGTGACGTCAGGGTTTGTTTATGAAGTGACATCATCCCAGTCAGCCGATCGCCAGGGATGAGGAGATTACAGATTTAGGAACATAGGGGCTATTTCTGGTGTGTTACTGCGTCTGTACTGTGTATCTGTCTGTGTGTGTGTGTGTGTGTGTGTGTCTGTGTCCATATGGCATAGTTGCGACACGGCTCAGGCGGTAAGAGCAGTCGTCTGGCCAGTCGGAGGGTTGCCGGTTCGATCCCCCGCCCGGGCTGTGTCGAAGTGTCCCTGAGCAAGACGCCCGACCCCTAAACGCTCCTGACGAGCTGGTCGGCGCCTTGCATGGCAGCCGATCGCCGTCGGTGTGTGAGTGTGAGTGTGTGTATGAATGGGTGAATGAGAAGCGTCAATTGTACAGCGCTTTGGATAAAGGCGCTATATACATGCCAGCCTTTTACCATATACCAGTTGGCAACTTTCAGGGCTGTCTTAGCGTGAGATTAAATACTCCCCTCCGAAATAAATCACATTTTTACTGTGAGATGCATCGCCTTATATGTAAGAGATCACAGTGAGACGGAACCTGGAAATCGTGAGATTGTGTGAAATCGTGATAATGGAGGCGGTGACTGGCTTTGTCATGTCTGTGCAGTCGTGATAATGGAGGCGGTGACTGGCTTTGTCATGTCTGTGCAGTCGTGATAATGGAGGCGGTGACTGGCTTTGTCATGTCTGTGCAGTCGTGATAATGGAGGCGGTGACTGGCTTTGATACGAACCCTCCATTATCATGACTGCACATACATTTCAACACGGAGGTGAGGACTGGCTTTGTAATGCATGGGAATGTGTATGCATGTGTGCACGGGTTTGTTTGTCTGGTATGTGAGTGTGTGTGTGTGTATGTGTGAGTGTGTGTGTGTGTGTGTGTGTATGTGTGAGTATGCATATATCTGTGTCTGTGGGTGTGTGTGTGTGCATGTGTGTGGGTATGTGTGCGCATGCTTATGTGTTTTTGTGGCTGGTATGTCAGTGTGTGTGTGTGTGTGTGTGTGTACGTGTGTGCATGTGTGTGGGTATGTGTGCGCATGCTTATGTGTTTTTGTGGCTGGTATGTCAGTGTGTGTGTGTGCGTGTGTGCGTGTGTGCGTGCGTGCGTGTGAGTGTGTGCATGTGTGTATGAGTGTGTGCATGCGTGTGTGTGTGTGTGAGTGTGTGCATGAGTGTGTGTGTGTGTGTGTGTGTGTGTGTGTGTGTGAGTGTGTGTGTGTGAGTGTGTGCATGAGTGTGTGTGTGTGTGTGTGTGTGTGTGTGTGTGTGCGATTGGAGTTTGTGGGGGCGGCCTCTTCACGCATGACTGGATAGAAGAAAAAAAGCCAAAAAAAGAAGAACTTTCAGGGCTCTCATTATGCAGTCGGGTGCACCTAGCAATTATCTACATCTGTCCTGACACTTAGACCAGCAGCCCACATGCACACAGTCCTAACGCGCTCACCAGGTTCAAACCTGCAGTTTTCCACCAGTTATTCTTGCAGTTTTCCACCAGTTATTCCTGCCGGTTTCCACTAGTTATTCCTGCAGTTTTCTACCAGTTATTCCTGCAGTTTTCCACCAGTTATTCCTGCAGGTTTTCCTTCTTTGTTGCTTTGGCTGCTTGGCTCTGTGAGTTCTGTTGGCGTCCATGTTACACAATTACAGTGAAATCTGAATGGAAATGCAGTGCATGATGGGAGATTCCGCTATGAAGGTGATACGGGAGGTCAAAGGTGATGTTGGATGCCGTGCTCAAACTTGTCGGAAGATGTGGGCGGTGTGTGTGTGTGCGTGTGTGTGTGTGTGGGTGAGAGGGTGTGTTGTGTGAAAGGGCATCGTGGCCATCTGTTTATTTTAAACCTGAAATTGCTCTGAATCCGGTTACCAAGGCAACCGGTGTGTGTGTGACTGTTGGAGAAACGTTGGAGTCAGGAATGAGTGTTCTTTGTAGTTTGCTGCAGTAGTGTATGTTTGTGGGGGTTCATTTTTGTGAGTTTAATGTTTTTGTGTTACTAGTATCACCTGTCAGACTGACCCTATGCGTGCGTACGTGCATGCGTGTATGTTTGCCTATTTCTGTGTGTGTATATCTGTGTGTGTATTTGTGTGTGTGTGTGTGTGCCCCTCCATCTCTGTAACGACTGTCTCCAGTAAACATGCGGTGGCAGAAGTTTGAAGTTTGGGCTGAGTACCCCCTCCCCCTCCCCCCCCTACCCTTCTCCATTCTTCCCTCCCTGTTCCTCCATCTGTGTTTCCCTCTTTCTTTCTCTCTCTCTCTCTCTCTGTCAGGCTATTACTGGGGTGGATGGCGGTATTGCATCAGCAGGAACTGCCCCTCTTCCCCCCCCCCTCTCCCCCTCCTCTTCCCCCCCCTCTCCCCCGCCTCCTTCCCCCCCTCTCCGGCCCACTCAGACGGCCCCGGGGCTGGGGTCTGTAGCGGTCGGGGCGGCCGGCCGGAGGGCTGGAGGGTTTCTCTCTGCTTGTGGGGACTCTGGCAGGATGAGCCGAGACAGCCGGGGAAGGGAAGATCAGCTGGGCGCATTTCTTCCACGCGCAGCACTCCTCTTTCTTCTCCTCCTGCTCTCTCTCCGTTCCTAGCCCTCCTTAAATCTTTCTGCCCTGGTCTGTATACCGCTCTCCCCCCCCACCCTCTCTCTCTCGCTCTCTGACTTTCTCTCTCT
Organism: Conger conger; assembly: GCF_963514075.1. Lineage (NCBI taxonomy): Eukaryota > Metazoa > Chordata > Actinopteri > Anguilliformes > Congridae > Conger > Conger conger. Next base: position 42,203,635 of record NC_083768.1, on the reverse strand, counting down.
CTCCTTATCCTGTTTCTTCATCTCTTTTGCCTCTGTTTTCTCATCTCTGTCAATCTGAACCCTCGTTTATCTCTCTCCCTTCCTTTCCTAGTCCGTCCCTCCGTCTGTTTGCTTTTCTTTCACTCTGCTGGTGTTTGCACTTTCTCTTCTGTTCATTCTTTCTCCCTCTCTTGGTATTCATACATTTTTGTCTCCCTCTGGATATGCCATTTATCTTCCACACTCTCTTTCTCCATCCCTATCTT